>NW_024037306.1:44660-64999 GCF_015832195.1 Motacilla alba alba | reverse complement strand
CCTCCGTCTTCTGCCTCTCTCGTCGTCTGCATCCAAGCCAAAAGCTTCTCCATGACTTTTCGCCGACAGAAATTGGGTGCCAGCACAGCAAACGTCTCCCAGTCTTGGCCCTGATTTTTGTCGTGGCTGCGCATTGTTGAAGCATGTATCTTTTTAATAAAGCGGCGAATTTATTTCGAGATGGCTATGATCTCTTCATACTTATCCTTGTGCGGTCAAGACACAGCAACAATACATTCTTGAGAAAGGAAAACATCTCGAGAGATATTCCAGTCCATCGGTGTGGCGCAGCTGCTGAAAAAGGGCAAAGCTGAAGAACCTTGCTCATCTTCATTTCTGTGCATCTCGCAGCATGCGAAGCATGAGGCAGCCGAGCACCGCGCTTTTGTGCGCTCTTAATGGAATTGCAAAAAATCCCACAGCTTTTCATCCACAAGCACAGTCAGCTGCATTCGCTTTTGCTTCTTGAAAAACTCACCGCTCTCCTTATATCGGTGTAGATCTTGATCTCTGGTTCCTGGGACTTTACCCAAGTGTTTGCTGTTTTGTACTTTCTTCTTTGGCAGTCAGGAACTTGTATATATAATCTGGTACATGTTTCTTGGAAAACATTTCCTGTCTAAAAATGATACATAGCTGCAATTTACCCGACTGTATATAACTACTCTTTTACTGTATAAAAAAGTGTATTAGAATGATACACCACCTGAATTTCAATGATTGAAAAAAGCGTCTTACTTCTTTTTCCTATTCTCTGTATTTCCTTCTCTTTGTTATGTTTCTTTGGCTATTATGTGCGTGCCCAATGGTTTTTCTGTTCCTGTTGTGGGACAGCAAATGTTCAGGCTCTTCTAATTTTGTCACTAATTAAATAATCCATCTTCCCCGCCGGAAAGATGCAGGATGTGTCTCATTTTCACTGCTCCTGTTTTGTTTCCTTATTCTTTTGAATGGCTCCCTGTCTTCCTACTCACACTCTGAGTAACGAATTTCTAATTTTCTTTCCTATCTGCCTTTATCAATTTTTCTCTGACTTGGATGCTATTGAATTAAGCCATGCCAAGTTGAAGAATTGCATCAAGAAGAGTGCTCAATGAAAAAAAAAACATTTAGTTTTGGGGTTCTATCACAGAAGAGTTCAAAGACTCTTCCCATGTGAAGAATATCTGATGAATATCTTAAAAACTATCATCTCTGTGTAAGTATTTTGCATCCAGTTCTTGCTCTAGTCCTTGCTTTGGCAAATTTGACACAAGTGAGGCATTGTGTGTTTTGCAGCTTCTAGGGAGATGGTTCCAGGTCTTGAGAAAGTCGTGGGCTTTGTCTCATCTTTAGACATCTGAAAATCACCTAGGCATCCCAAAGACTCATTAGAAATACAAATACCTGCAGGGAACCGGAGGTGAGCTTCATCTTACCATGTGTCTTGAACAGGGTGTTCTATGTGTGAAAGAGATTCTAGTCAGAATTCTGCTCAGTACAGTCCATCAAGTTGAGAGAATTGATCATTTTAATCTGGGCTTTATATCCACAGAGGCTGAAGGTGTCTCCATGCTCCAGTGCCTATCAGTCTTCTCAAATATTTCAATCCATGAGTTGAATTCTAGAAGCAAAAACTTTTCTCCAGGTGACCTTTACCAAGAGACTCAATGTTAGGTGGAATCAAACAACTCCTTTTTTATCCATTTTATCGAAAGTGATCTTAAAGATTCAATCCATATGCTTAGGTGAGAGAAATCCTACCATTGGCAGATGGCATGTATTGGCCAGTATTGACAGCAGAAAGAAGCAAAAAAGCATGCCAAAAAATGCTGAATGCAGTAAGCAGACCATCAAGCAAACCGGTGGAAAAATAGTTGCTTTGTATGTAAGATGAATCGGAGAGATACATATGGAGTTCTTCATGATGTTTTTCATTGACATTTAAACTAGGAAAGAGGTTAAAACTATGATGGAAGGGATTAATTGCTTGATGTTAGAGTATTTCTTTAGAGAGACATAACAAGTGAATACATGTTTAACCAGTTATCGGCTTCCCATCAGCAATGGGTGCACTTTAATTGCCTTTAAAAGCTGTAATGAAATACTTTTTAAAGCAATTTTTTCCCCTTATTTTTGCAAGAGCTTTTTTCTGTTATTTTTGAAAAATAGGAAAAATTTCCAGTAAAGGATCAACGGGCTGCTCTGTCATTTAATATTAGAAAACACTTATGGTATACTTTCTAGAAGAAAAAGTACCTAAAAAAAGGAGTATTCCCATTATGCTTGTAAAACGATCTTCCAACCATAAGAAAATCAAAAATTATACTATTTCAAGGATCTCACACTCCTAGAACACATTCATTTACCACACTCATAATTTATCAAACACAGCTTGTAATTAGACCTCTAAGAGTCAAACAGAGCGTTGTATCCACAGGCACTGTGAGAGCAGCCTGAGGTGGCACAGGTGGCAGGTTGTACGTGAGCTAGATCTTGATCAATGCGGCATTACAGCAGCCAACCGGGGCCTGCACGCAAGGCCCATCCAAAAAATGTGGTGAGCTTTTTCCCAGGGAAACCAAACTCACCACCTCACCTTCCTGGTCTCAGGCCCCAAATGGCCACAAAAGTACTGTGCGGGCAACAGCCCAGGAAAAAAAACTCAACACCTCACCGTCTAGGTCTCAGTTTGCAGAGCTCTGTGGGCACTGTGCAAGCACCCAACGTTGGCACAGCTATCAGCCTTTAATTGGATGGCATCCTGATTAATACAGAAATCGAGCAGGCACCAAGCATCAACGTGCTTAGGGACACCTAGGTATTGTGCATTATACTGCCCAAGGAGAAAAAAACCCACCACCCCAAGGTCTTAGTCTCAGTTTGCAGAGTTCCGTGGGCACTCTCAAAGCAGCCAGAGCTAGCACAGGTGGCAGCTTGTCCCTGAGAGGCATCTTGATATTTGTGGATATCCAGGAGGCAACAGGCCCCTTAGGGCCGAGGGCCTACCTGGTACTGACAAAGGCTTCTTCCCAGAAAAACAAAGCTCACCATCCCACGTTGCTGGTCTCAGTTTGTAGAGCTCCATGGGCACTCTCAAAGCAGCCCGAGTTGGCACAGGTGGCAGCTTGACCCGGGACGGCACCGTGATATTCGGGCAAATCCAGCGGGGAGCCGGCCGCTAAGGGTGGAGGGCCGACCTAGTACAGAGATAGTCTTCTACCCAGCAAAACAAGACACATTACCCGACGTTCCAGGCCACAGTTTGAAGAGCTCCATGGGCACTCTCAAAGCAGCCCGAGTTGGCACAGGTGGCAGCTTGTCCCTGGGCGGCATCTTGTTATTCGGGGAAATCCAGCCTGCAACCGGACCCATAGGGCCGAAGGCCTACCTGGTACTGACAAAGGCTTCTGCCGGGAAAACAAAACTCAGAACCCCACGGTCCCGGTCTCAGTTTGCAGAGCTCCATGGGCACTCTCAAAGCAGCCCGAGTTGGCACAGGTGGCAGAATATCCCTGGGCGGCATCTTGATATTCGTGGAAATCCAGCAGGCAGCCAGCCATGAAGGGCCGAGGGCCTACCTGGTACTGACAAAGGCTTCTGCCGAGGAAAAAAAAAAACTCACCATCCCACGCTCCTGGTTTCTGTTTGTAGAGCACCATGGGTACTCTCAAAGCAGCCCAAGTTGGCACAGGTGGCAGCTTGTTCCTGGGCGGCATCTAGATATGCGTGGAAATCCAGCAGGCAGACTGCCTCTAAGGGCCGAGGTCCTACTTGCTACTGACAAAGGGTTCTGCCCGGGAAAAAAAAAAACCCGAAACCCCACATACTTTGGCTCAGTTTGAAGAGATCCGTGGGCACTCTCAAAGCAGCGTGAGTTGGCACAGGTGGCAGCTTGTCCCTGGGCGGCATCTTGATATTCGTGGAAGTCTTGCTGCCAGCCTGCCCCTAAGGGCCGAGGGCCTACCTGGTACTTACAATGGCTTCTGCCCGGGGAAACATAACCCATAACCCCATGTACCCTGTCTCAGTTTTTAGAGCTCCGTGGGCACCCTCAAAGCAGCCCGAGCTGGCACAGGTGGCAGCTTGTCCCTGGGCAGCATCTTGATATTCGTGGAAATTCAGCAGAGTGGCAGCTTGTCCCTGGGCAGCAGCTCAGGCAGCCTGCCCCTAAGGAACAAGGGCCTACCTGGTACTGAGAGAGGCTTCTGCCCGAGAAAACAAAACCCACAACCCTAGGTTATGGTCTCAGTTTGCAGAGCTCCGTGGGCACCCCCAAAGCAGCGCGAGTTGGCCCAAGTGGCAGCTTGTCCCTGGGCAGCATCTTGATATTCGTGGAAATCCAGCAGGCAGACGGCCCTGAAGTTCCGAGAGCCTGCCTGGTACTGACAAATGCTTCTGCCCGGGGAAACAAAACTCACCAAGGCAAGTTCCTGGTCTAACTTTGCAGAGCTCCATGGGCACTCTCAAAGCAGCCCGAGTTGGCACAGGTGGCAGCTTGTCCCTGGGCGGCATCTTGATATTCGTGGAAATCCAGCAGGCAGACTGCCTCTAAGGGCTGAGGGCCTACTTCGTACTGACAAAGGCTTCTGCCCGGGAAAACAAAACCCGAAATCCCACATACTTTGGCTCAGTTTGAAGAGCTCCGTGGGCACTCTCAAAGCAGCCCAAGTTGGCACAAGTGGCAGCTTGTCCCTGGGCAGCATTTTGATATTCGTGGAAATCCTGCAGGCAGCTGGCCCCCAAGGGCCAAGGGCCGACCTGGTACTGACAAAGGCTTCTGCCCGGGAAAACAAAACTCAGAACACCACGTTTCTGGTCTCAGTTTGCAGAGCACCTTGGGCACTCTCAAAGCAGCGCGAGTTGGCACAGGTGGCAGCTTGTCCCTGGGCAGCATCTTGATATTCGTGGAAATCCAGCAGGCTGCCTGCCCTTAAGGAACAAGGGCGTACCTGGCACTTCAAATGCTTCTGCCCGGAGAAACAAAACTCAGCACCCCAGGTTCATGGTCTCAGTTTGCAGAGCTCCATGGGCACTCTCAAAGAGGCACGAGTTGGCACAGGTGGCAGCTTGTCCCTGGGCAGCATCTTGATATTCGTGGAAATCCTGCAGGCAGCCTGCCCCTAAGGAACAAGGGCCTACCTGGTACTGACAAAGGCTTCTGCCCGGGAAAACAAAACCCACAACCCTACCTTCCTGGTCTCAGTTTGCAGAGCTCCGTGGGCACCCTCAAAGCAGCGTGAGTTGGCACAAGTGGCAGCTTGTCCCTGGGCAGCATCTTGATATTCGTGGAAATCCAGCCGGCAGCCTGCCCCTGAGGAACAAGGGCCTTCCTGGTACTGACAAAGGCTTCTGCCCAGGGAAACAAAATCCACCACCCCACGTTCCACATCTCAGTTTGCAGAGCACCGTGGGCACTCTCAAACCAGCCCGAGTTGGCACAGGTGGCAGCTTGTCCCTGGGCGGCATCTTGATATTCGTGGAAATCCAGCAGGCAGCCTGCCCCTGTGGAACAAGGGCCGACCTGACACTGACAAAGGCTTCTGACCGGGAAAACAATACTCAGAACACCACTTTCCTGGTCCCAGTTTGCAGAGCTCCATGGGCACTCTCAAAGCAGCCCGAGTTGGCACAGGTGGCAGCTTGTCCCTGGGCAGCATCTTGATATTCGTGGAAATCCAGCAGGCAGACTGCCCATAAGGAACAAGGACCCTCCTGGTACTGACAAAGGCTTCTGCCCTGGAAAACAAAACCCAGCACCCCACGTTTCTGGTCTCAGTTTGCAGAGCACCATGGGCACTCTCAAAGCAGCCCGAGTTGGCACAGGTGGCAGCTCCTCCGTGGGCAGCATCCTGATATTCGTGGAAATTCAGCAGGCTGACGGCCCTGAAAGACCGTGGGCCTACCTGGTACTGACAAATACTTCTGCCCGGGAAAACAAAACTCAGCACCCCACGGTCCTGGTCACAGTTTGCAGAGCTCCGTGGGCACTCTCAAAGCAGCATGACTTGGCAAAGGTGGCAGCTTGTCCCTGGGCGGAAACTTGATTTTCGTGGAAATCCTGGTGCCAGCCTCCCCCAAAGGGCCGAGGGCCTACCTGGTCCTGCAAATGTTTCTGCCCGGGAAAACAACACCGACAAACCCACGTTCCTGGTCTCAGTTTGAAGAACTCCGTGGGCACTCTCAAAGCAGCCCGAGTTGGCACAGGTGGCAGAATATCCCTGGGCAGCATTTTGATATTCGGGGAAATCTTGCTTCCAGGCTGTCCCTAAGGAACAAGGGCCTACTTGGTACTGACAAAGGCTTCTGCCCTGGAAAACAAAACCCAGCACCCCACGTTTCTGGTCTCAGTTTGCAGAGCACCATGGGCACTCTCAAAGCAGCGTGAGTTGGCACAGGTGGCAGCTTGTCCCTGGGCAGCATCTTGATATTCGTGGAAATCCAGCAGGCTGCCTGCCCTTAAGGACCGAGGGCCTACCTGGCACTGCAAATGCTTCTGCCCGGAGAAACAAAACTCAGCACCCCAGGTTCATGGTCTCAGTTTGCAGAGCTCCGTGGGCACCCTCATAGCAGCACGAGTTGGCCCAAGTGGCAGCTGGTCCCTGGGCAGCATCTTGATATTTGTGGAAATCCAGCCGGCAGCCTGCCCCTGAGGAACAAGGACTCTCCTGGTACTGACAAAGGCTTCTGCCCGGGGAAAGAAAACCCACCAGCCCATGTTCCACATCTCAGTTTTCAGAGCTCCATGGGCACTCTCAAAGCAGCCCAAGTTGGCACAGGTGGCAGCTTGTCCCTGGGGGGCATCTTGATATTTGTGGAAATCCTGCAGGCAGCCGGCCCCCAAGGGCCAAGGGCCGACCTGGTACTGACAAAGGCTTCTGCCAGGGGAAACAAAACCCAGCACCCCACGTTTCTGGTCTCAGTTTGCAGAGCTCCATGGGCACCATCAAAGCAGCCCGAGTTGGCACAGGTGGCAGCTTGTCCCTGGGCAGCATCTTGATATTCGTGGAAATCCAGCAGGCAGTCGGCCCTGAAATTCCGAGGGCCTACCTGGTACTGACAAATGCTTCTGCCCGGGGAAACAAAAGTCACCAACGCACGTTCCTGGTCTCACTTTGCAGAGCTCCAAGGGCACTCTCAAAGCAGCGCGAGTTGGCACAGGTGGCAGCTTGTCCTTTGGCAGCATCTTGATATTCATGGAAATCCAGCAGGCTGCCTGCCCTTAAAGACCAAGGGCCTACCTGGCACTGCAAATGCTTCTGCCCAGGGAAACAAAACTCAGCACCCCAGGTTCATGGTCTCAGTTTGCAGAGCTCCATGGGCACTCTCAAAGCAGCCCGAGTTGGCACAGGTGGCAGCTTGTCCTTTGGCAGCATCTTGATATTCATGGAAATCCAGCAGGCAGACTGCCCTTAAAGACCAAGGGCCTACCTGGCACTGCAAATGCTTCTGCCCAGGGAAACAAAACTCAGCACCCCAGGTTCATGGTCTCAGTTTGCAGAGCTCCATGGGCACTCTCAAAGCAGCACGAGTTGGCACAGGTGGCAGCTTGTCCCTGGGCAGCATCTTGATATTCGTGGAAATCTTCCTGCCAGCCTGCCCCTAAGGAACAAGGGCCTACCTGGCACTGAGAGAGGCTTCTGCCCGGGAAAACAAAACCCACAATCCTACGTTCCTGGTCTCAGTTTGCAGAGCTCCGTGGGCACCCTCAAAGCAGCGCGAGTTGGCACAAGTGGCAGCTTGTCCCTGGGCAGCATCTTGATATTCGTGGAAATCCAGCCGCCAGCCTGCCCCTGAGGAACAAGGGCCTTCCTGGTACTGACAAAGGCTTCTGCCCAGGGAAACAAAACCCACCACCCCACGTTCCGGGTCTCAGTTTGCAGAGTTCTGTGGGCACTCTTAAAGCAGCCCGAGTTGGCACAGGTGGCAGCTTGTCCCTGGGCGGCATCTTGATATTGGCGGAAATCCAGCCGGCAGCCGGCCCATAAGTGCCAAGGGCCTACCTGGTACTGACAAATGCTTCTGCCCAGGGAAACAAAACAGACCAACCCACGTTAATGGTCTCAGTTTGCAGAGCTCCATGGGCACTCTCAAGGCAGCGCGAGTTGGCACAGGTGGCAGCTTGTCCCTGGGCAGCATCTTCAGATTCGCAAAAACCCAGCAGGCAGCTGGCCCCGAAGGGCGAAGGCCTACCTGGTACTGACAAAGGCTTCTGCCCAGGTAAACTAAGCTCACCACACCACGTGCCTGGTCTCAGATTGCAGAACTCCATGGGCACACTCAAAGCAGCCTGAGTTGGCACAGGTGGCAGCTTGTCCCTGGGCGGCATCTTGATATTGGCGGAAATCCAGCAGGCAGACGGCCCCTAAGGACTGAGGGCCTACCTGATACTGACACAGCTTCTGCCCCGGAATACAAAACTCACCAGCCCACGTTCCTGGTCTCAGTTGGCAGAGCTCTTTAGGCACTCTGCAAGCAGCCTGACTTGGCACTGGTGGCAGCCTGTCCCATGGTGGCAACTTGAAATTCGTGGAAATCTAGCAACCAGCTAGCCGCAGTGGGCTGCTGTTGTGCGGCTTGCTTCTTCACCTCCTGCAAGCTGCCGGCTCTCCGTCTAGCGAAAGCGAAAGAGCCGCTACTTCGCGCACTGCTGCTTGTGCCGGTGGCGGTGCGCTCCGGAGCGCTGCTTCGGGCGAAAGACGCCGGCCAGCGGCACTTCGCTCCGGACAGCCCCGTACCTCCGTCTTCTGCCTCTCTCGTCGTCTGCATCCTAGCCAAAAGCTTCTCCATGACTTCTCGCCCAGAGAGAAAGTGTGCCAGCACTGCAAACATCTACCGATCTTGTTTGACGAGTTCACCCAGTTCTTTGCATCTCGCAGCGCAAAGAGACCCGCAAGAGTTTCCACGGAGCGTTGCAGGAGCACTAGCAAGATGCATTGCAAAGTTGTCCAAAAACTTCTTCCATTCGCATGCTAACGTGATTTTCAAAGGCATGCGAGTGGCAATCCACCATCCCGCAGCAGTAAGAGAGCTGCGCCCACAATGCTGCTGTTGTGCGGCTTGCTTCTTCACCTCCTGCAAGCTGCCGGCTCTCCGTCTAGCGAAAGCGAAAGAGCCGCTACTTCGCGCACTGCTGCTTGTGCCGGTGGCGGTGCGCTCCGGCGCGCTGCTTCGGGCGAAAGACGCCGGCCAGCGGCACTTCGCTCCGGACAGCCCCGTACCTCCGTCTTCTGCCTCTCTCGTCGTCTGCATCCTAGCCAAAAGCTTCTCCCTGACTTCTCGCCGAGAGAGAAAGTGTGCCAGCACTGCAAACATCTTCCGATCTTGCTTGACGAGTTCACCCAGTTCTTTGCATCTCGCAGCGCAAAGAGACCCGCAAGAGTTTCCACGGAGCGTTGCAAGAGCACTAGCAAGATGCATTGCAAAGTTGCCAAAAAACTTCTTCCATTCGCATGCTAACGTGATTTTCAAAGGCATACGAGTGGCAATCCACCATCCCGCAGCAGTAAGAGAGCTGCGCCCACAATGCTGCTGTTGTGCGGCTTGCTTCTTCACCTCCTGCAAGCTGCCGGCTCTCCGTCTAGCGAAAGCGAAAGAGCCGCTACTTCGCGCACTGCTGCTTGTGCCGGTGGCGGTGCGCTCCGGAGCGCTGCTTCGGGCGAAAGACGCCGGCCAGCGGCACTTCGCTCCGGACAGCCCCGTACCTCCGTCTTCTGCCTCTCTCGTCTTCTGCATCCTAGCCAAAAGCTTCTCCATGACTTCTCGCCGAGAGAGAAAGTGTGCCAGCACTGCAAACATCTTCCGATCTTGCTTGACGAGTTCACCCAGTTCTTTGCATCTCGCAGCTCAAAGAGACCCGCAAGAGTTTCCACGGAGCGTTGCAGGAGCACTAGCAAGATGCATTGCAAAGTTGTCCAAAAACTTCTTCCATTCGCATGCTAACGTGATTTTCAAAGGCATACGAGTGGCAATCCACCATCCCGCAGCAGTAAGAGAGCTGCGCCCACAATGCTGCTGTTGTGCGGCTTGCTTCTTCACCTCCTGCAAGCTGCCGGCTCTCCGTCTAGCGAAAGCGAAAGAGCCGCTACTTCGCGCACTGCTGCTTGTGCCGGTGGCGGTGCGCTCCGGCGCGCTGCTTCGGGCGAAAGACGCCGGCCAGCGGCACTTCGCTCCGGACAGCCCCGTACCTCCGTCTTCTGCCTCTCTCGTCGTCTGCATCCTAGCCAAAAGCTTCTCCATGACTTCTCGCCGAGAGAGAAAGTGTGCCAGCACTGCAAACATCTTCCGATCTTGTTTGACGAGTTCACCCAGTTCTTTGCATCTCGCAGCGCAAAGAGACCCGCAAGAGTTTCCACGGAGCGTTGCAGGAGCACTAGCAAGATGCATTGCAAAGTTGCCAAAAAACTTCTTCCATTCGCATGCTAACGTGATTTTCAAAGGCATACGAGTGGCAATCCACCATCCCGCAGCAGTAAGAGAGCTGCGCCCACAATGCTGCTGTTGTGCGGCTTGCTTCTTCACCTCCTGCAAGCTGCCGGCTCTCCGTCTAGCGAAAGCGAAAGAGCCGCTACTTCGCGCACTGCTGCTTGTGCCGGTGGCGGTGCGCTCCGGAGCGCTGCTTCGGGCGAAAGACGCCGGCCAGCGGCACTTCGCTCCGGACAGCCCCGTACCTCCGTCTTCTGCCTCTCTCGTCGTCTGCATCCTAGCCAAAAGCTTCTCCATGACTTCTCGCCGAGAGAGAAAGTGTGCCAGCACTGCAAACATCTTCCGATCTTGCTTGACGAGTTCACCCAGTTCTTTGCATCTCGCAGCGCAAAGAGACCCGCAAGAGTTTCCACGGAGCGTTGCAGGAGCACTAGCAAGATGCATTGCAAAGTTGTCCAAAAACTTCTTCCATTCGCATGCTAACGTGATTTTCAAAGGCATGCGAGTGGCAATCCACCATCCCGCAGCAGTAAGAGAGCTGCGCCCACAATGCTGCTGTTGTGCGGCTTGCTTCTTCACCTCCTGCAAGCTGCCGGCTCTCCGTCTAGCGAAAGCGAAAGAGCCGCTACTTCGCGCACTGCTGCTTGTGCCGGTGGCGGTGCGCTCCGGAGCGCTGCTTCGGGCGAAAGACGCCGGCCAGCGGCACTTCGCTCCGGACAGCCCCGTACCTCCGTCTTCTGCCTCTCTCGTCGTCTGCATCCTAGCCAAAAGCTTCTCCATGACTTCTCGCCGAGAGAGAAAGTGTGCCAGCACTGCAAACATCTTCCGATCTTGCTTGACGAGTTCACCCAGTTCTTTGCATCTCGCAGCTCAAAGAGACCCGCAAGAGTTTCCACGGAGCGTTGCAGGAGCACTAGCAAGATGCATTGCAAAGTTGTCCAAAAACTTCTTCCATTCGCATGCTAACGTGATTTTCAAAGGCATGCGAGTGGCAATCCACCGTCCCGCAGCAGTAAGAGAGCTGCGCCCACAATGCTGCTGTTGTGCGGCTTGCTTCTTCACCTCCTGCAAGCTGCCGGCTCTCCGTCTAGCGAAAGCGAAAGAGCCGCTACTTCGCGCACTGCTGCTTGTGCCGGTGGCGGTGCGCTCCGGCGCGCTGCTTCGGGCGAAAGACGCCGGCCAGCGGCACTTCGCTCCGGACAGCCCCGTACCTCCGTCTTCTGCCTCTCTCGTCGTCTGCATCCTAGCCAAAAGCTTCTCCATGACTTCTCGCCGAGAGAGAAAGTGTGCCAGCTCTGCAAACATCTTCCGATCTTGCTTGACGAGTTCACCCAGTTCTTTGCATCTCGCAGCGCAAAGAGACCCGCAAGAGTTTCCACGGAGCGTTGCAAGAGCACTAGCAAGATGCATTGCAAAGTTGCCAAAAAACTTCTTCCATTCGCATGCTAACGTGATTTTCAAAGGCATACGAGTGGCAATCCACCATCCCGCAGCAGTAAGAGAGCTGCGCCCACAATGCTGCTGTTGTGCGGCTTGCTTCTTCACCTCCTGCAAGCTGCCGGCTCTCCGTCTAGCGAAAGCGAAAGAGCCGCTACTTCGCGCACTGCTGCTTGTGCCGGTGGCGGTGCGCTCCGGCGCGCTGCTTCGGGCGAAAGACGCCGGCCAGCGGCACTTCGCTCCGGACAGCCCCGTACCTCCGTCTTCTGCCTCTCTCGTCGTCTGCATCCTAGCCAAAAGCTTCTCCATGACTTCTCGCCGAGAGAGAAAGTGTGCCAGCACTGCAAACATCTTCCGATCTTGCTTGACGAGTTCACCCAGTTCTTTGCATCTCGCAGCGCAAAGAGACCCGCAAGAGTTTCCACGGAGCGTTGCAGGAGCACTAGCAAGATGCATTGCAAAGTTGTCCAAAAACTTCTTCCATTCGCATGCTAACGTGATTTTCAAAGGCATGCGAGTGGCAATCCACCATCCCGCAGCAGTAAGAGAGCTGCGCCCACAATGCTGCTGTTGTGCGGCTTGCTTCTTCACCTCCTGCAAGCTGCCGGCTCTCCGTCTAGCGAAAGCGAAAGAGCCGCTACTTCGCGCACTGCTGCTTGTGCCGGTGGCGGTGCGCTCCGGCGCGCTGCTTCGGGCGAAAGACGCCGGCCAGCGGCACTTCGCTCCGGACAGCCCCGTACCTCCGTCTTCTGCCTCTCTCGTCGTCTGCATCCTAGCCAAAAGCTTCTCCCTGACTTCTCGCCGAGAGAGAAAGTGTGCCAGCTCTGCAAACATCTTCCGATCTTGCTTGACGAGTTCACCCAGTTCTTTGCATCTCGCAGCGCAAAGAGACCCGCAAGAGTTTCCACGGAGCGTTGCAAGAGCACTAGCAAGATGCATTGCAAAGTTGTCCAAAAAACTTCTTCCATTCGCATGCTAACGTGATTTTCAAAGGCATACGAGTGGCAATCCACCATCCCGCAGCAGTAAGAGAGCTGCGCCCACAATGCTGCTGTTGTGCGGCTTGCTTCTTCACCTCCTGCAAGCTGCCGGCTCTCCGTCTAGCGAAAGCGAAAGAGCCGCTACTTCGCGCACTGCTGCTTGTGCCGGTGGCGGTGCGCTCCGGAGCGCTGCTTCGGGCGAAAGACGCCGGCCAGCGGCACTTCGCTCCGGACAGCCCCGTACCTCCGTCTTCTGCCTCTCTCGTCGTCTGCATCCTAGCCAAAAGCTTCTCCATGACTTCTCGCCGAGAGAGAAAGTGTGCCAGCTCTGCAAACATCTTCCGATCTTGCTTGACGAGTTCACCCAGTTCTTTGCATCTCGCAGCTCAAAGAGACCCGCAAGAGTTTCCACGGAGCGTTGCAGGAGCACTAGCAAGATGCATTGCAAAGTTGCCAAAAAACTTCTTCCATTCGCATGCTAACGTGATTTTCAAAGGCATACGAGTGGCAATCCACCATCCCGCAGCAGTAAGAGAGCTGCGCCCACAATGCTGCTGTTGTGCGGCTTGCTTCTTCACCTCCTGCAAGCTGCCGGCTCTCCGTCTAGCGAAAGCGAAAGAGCCGCTACTTCGCGCACTGCTGCTTGTGCCGGTGGCGGTGCGCTCCGGCGCGCTGCTTCGGGCGAAAGACGCCGGCCAGCGGCACTTCGCTCCGGACAGCCCCGTACCTCCGTCTTCTGCCTCTCTCGTCGTCTGCATCCTAGCCAAAAGCTTCTCCATGACTTCTCGCCGAGAGAGAAAGTGTGCCAGCACTGCAAACATCTACCGATCTTGTTTGACGAGTTCACCCAGTTCTTTGCATCTCGCAGCGCAAAGAGACCCGCAAGAGTTTCCACGGAGCGTTGCAGGAGCACTAGCAAGATGCATTGCAAAGTTGTCCAAAAACTTCTTCCATTCGCATGCTAACGTGATTTTCAAAGGCATGCGAGTGGCAATCCACCATCCCGCAGCAGTAAGAGAGCTGCGCCCACAATGCTGCTGTTGTGCGGCTTGCTTCTTCACCTCCTGCAAGCTGCCGGCTCTCCGTCTAGCGAAAGCGAAAGAGCCGCTACTTCGCGCACTGCTGCTTGTGCCGGTGGCGGTGCGCTCCGGCGCGCTGCTTCGGGCGAAAGACGCCGGCCAGCGGCACTTCGCTCCGGACAGCCCCGTACCTCCGTCTTCTGCCTCTCTCGTCGTCTGCATCCTAGCCAAAAGCTTCTCCCTGACTTCTCGCCGAGAGAGAAAGTGTGCCAGCTCTGCAAACATCTTCCGATCTTGCTTGACGAGTTCACCCAGTTCTTTGCATCTCGCAGCGCAAAGAGACCCGCAAGAGTTTCCACGGAGCGTTGCAAGAGCACTAGCAAGATGCATTGCAAAGTTGCCAAAAAACTTCTTCCATTCGCATGCTAACGTGATTTTCAAAGGCATACGAGTGGCAATCCACCATCCCGCAGCAGTAAGAGAGCTGCGCCCACAATGCTGCTGTTGTGCGGCTTGCTTCTTCACCTCCTGCAAGCTGCCGGCTCTCCGTCTAGCGAAAGCGAAAGAGCCGCTACTTCGCGCACTGCTGCTTGTGCCGGTGGCGGTGCGCTCCGGAGCGCTGCTTCGGGCGAAAGACGCCGGCCAGCGGCACTTCGCTCCGGACAGCCCCGTACCTCCGTCTTCTGCCTCTCTCGTCGTCTGCATCCTAGCCAAAAGCTTCTCCATGACTTCTCGCCGAGAGAGAAAGTGTGCCAGCACTGCAAACATCTTCCGATCTTGCTTGACGAGTTCACCCAGTTCTTTGCATCTCGCAGCTCAAAGAGACCCGCAAGAGTTTCCACGGAGCGTTGCAGGAGCACTAGCAAGATGCATTGCAAAGTTGTCCAAAAACTTCTTCCATTCGCATGCTAACGTGATTTTCAAAGGCATACGAGTGGCAATCCACCATCCCGCAGCAGTAAGAGAGCTGCGCCCACAATGCTGCTGTTGTGCGGCTTGCTTCTTCACCTCCTGCAAGCTGCCGGCTCTCCGTCTAGCGAAAGCGAAAGAGCCGCTACTTCGCGCACTGCTGCTTGTGCCGGTGGCGGTGCGCTCCGGCGCGCTGCTTCGGGCGAAAGACGCCGGCCAGCGGCACTTCGCTCCGGATAGCCCCGTACCTCCGTCTTCTGCCTCTCTCGTCGTCTGCATCCTAGCCAAAAGCTTCTCCATGACTTCTCGCCGAGAGAGAAAGTGTGCCAGCACTGCAAACATCTACCGATCTTGTTTGACGAGTTCACCCAGTTCTTTGCATCTCGCAGCGCAAAGAGACCCGCAAGAGTTTCCACGGAGCGTTGCAGGAGCACTAGCAAGATGCATTGCAAAGTTGTCCAAAAACTTCTTCCATTCGCATGCTAACGTGATTTTCAAAGGCATGCGAGTGGCAATCCACCATCCCGCAGCAGTAAGAGAGCTGCGCCCACAATGCTGCTGTTGTGCGGCTTGCTTCTTCACCTCCTGCAAGCTGCCGGCTCTCCGTCTAGCGAAAGCGAAAGAGCCGCTACTTCGCGCACTGCTGCTTGTGCCGGTGGCGGTGCGCTCCGGCGCGCTGCTTCGGGCGAAAGACGCCGGCCAGCGGCACTTCGCTCCGGACAGCCCCGTACCTCCGTCTTCTGCCTCTCTCGTCGTCTGCATCCTAGCCAAAAGCTTCTCCCTGACTTCTCGCCGAGAGAGAAAGTGTGCCAGCTCTGCAAACATCTTCCGATCTTGCTTGACGAGTTCACCCAGTTCTTTGCATCTCACAGCGCAAAGAGACCCGCAAGAGTTTCCACGGAGCGTTGCAAGAGCACTAGCAAGATGCATTGCAAAGTTGCCAAAAAACTTCTTCCATTCGCATGCTAACGTGATTTTCAAAGGCATACGAGTGGCAATCCACCATCCCGCAGCAGTAAGAGAGCTGCGCCCACAATGCTGCTGTTGTGCGGCTTGCTTCTTCACCTCCTGCAAGCTGCCGGCTCTCCGTCTAGCGAAAGCGAAAGAGCCGCTACTTCGCGAACTGCTGCTTGTGCCGGTGGCGGTGCGCTCCGGAGCGCTGCTTCGGGCGAAAGACGCCGGCCAGCGGCACTTCGCTCCGGACAGCCCCGTACCTCCGTCTTCTGCCTCTCTCGTCGTCTGCATCCTAGCCAAAAGCTTCTCCATGACTTCTCGCCGAGAGAGAAAGTGTGCCAGCTCTGCAAACATCTTCCGATCTTGCTTGACGAGTTCACCCAGTTCTTTGCATCTCGCAGCGCAAAGAGACCCGCAAGAGTTTCCACGGAGCGTTGCAAGAGCACTAGCAAGATGCATTGCAAAGTTGCCAAAAAACTTCTTCCATTCGCATGCTAACGTGATTTTCAAAGGCATACGAGTGGCAATCCACCATCCCGCAGCAGTAAGAGAGCTGCGCCCACAATGCTGCTGTTGTGCGGCTTGCTTCTTCACCTCCTGCAAGCTGCCGGCTCTCCGTCTAGCGAAAGCGAAAGAGCCGCTACTTCGCGCACTGCTGCTTGTGCCGGTGGCGGTGCGCTCCGGAGCGCTGCTTCGGGCGAAAGACGCCGGCCAGCGGCACTTCGCTCCGGACAGCCCCGTACCTCCGTCTTCTGCCTCTCTCGTCGTCTGCATCCTAGCCAAAAGCTTCTCCATGACTTCTCGCCGAGAGAGAAAGTGTGCCAGCACTGCAAACATCTTCCGATCTTGCTTGACGAGTTCACCCAGTTCTTTGCATCTCGCAGCTCAAAGAGACCCGCAAGAGTTTCCACGGAGCGTTGCAGGAGCACTAGCAAGATGCATTGCAAAGTTGTCCAAAAACTTCTTCCATTCGCATGCTAACGTGATTTTCAAAGGCATGCGAGTGGCAATCCACCGTCCCGCAGCAGTAAGAGAGCTGCGCCCACAATGCTGCTGTTGTGCGGCTTGCTTCTTCACCTCCTGCAAGCTGCCGGCTCTCCGTCTAGCGAAAGCGAAAGAGCCGCTACTTCGCGCACTGCTGCTTGTGCCGGTGGCGGTGCGCTCCGGCGCGCTGCTTCGGGCGAAAGACGCCGGCCAGCGGCACTTCGCTCCGGACAGCCCCGTACCTCCGTCTTCTGCCTCTCTCGTCGTCTGCATCCTAGCCAAAAGCTTCTCCATGACTTCTCGCCGAGAGAGAAAGTGTGCCAGCTCTGCAAACATCTTCCGATCTTGCTTGACGAGTTCACCCAGTTCTTTGCATCTCGCAGCGCAAAGAGACCCGCAAGAGTTTCCACGGAGCGTTGCAAGAGCACTAGCAAGATGCATTGCAAAGTTGTCCAAAAAACTTCTTCCATTCGCATGCTAACGTGATTTTCAAAGGCATACGAGTGGCAATCCACCATCCCGCAGCAGTAAGAGAGCTGCGCCCACAATGCTGCTGTTGTGCGGCTTGCTTCTTCACCTCCTGCAAGCTGCCGGCTCTCCGTCTAGCGAAAGCGAAAGAGCCGCTACTTCGCGCACTGCTGCTTGTGCCGGTGGCGGTGCGCTCCGGCGCGCTGCTTCGGGCGAAAGACGCCGGCCAGCGGCACTTCGCTCCGGACAGCCCCGTACCTCCGTCTTCTGCCTCTCTCGTCTTCTGCATCCTAGCCAAAAGCTTCTCCATGACTTCTCGCCGAGAGAGAAAGTGTGCCAGCACTGCAAACATCTTCCGATCTTGCTTGACGAGTTCACCCAGTTCTTTGCATCTCGCAGCGCAAAGAGACCCGCAAGAGTTTCCACGGAGCGTTGCAGGAGCACTAGCAAGATGCATTGCAAAGTTGTCCAAAAACTTCTTCCATTCGCATGCTAACGTGATTTTCATAGGCATACGAATGGCAATCCACCGTCCCGCAGCAGTAAGAGAGCTGCGCCCTCAATGCTGCTGTTGTGCGGCTTGCTTCTTCACCTCCTGCAAGCTGCCGGCTCTCCGTCTAGCGAAAGCGAAAGAGCCGCTACTTCGCGCACTGCTGCTTGTGCCGGTGGCGGTGCGCTCCGGAGCGCTGCTTCGGGCGAAAGACGCCGGCCAGCGGCACTTCGCTCCGGATAGCCCCGTACCTCCGTCTTCTGCCTCTCTCGTCGCATCCTGCATCGCCCTAGCCAAAAGCTTCTCTTTGCATGACTTCGGAGTGTTCGCCGAGAGAGTCCAAAAACTTCTTCCAAGTGTGATTTTCAGCACTGCAAACATCTTCCGATCTTGCTTGACGAGTTCACCCACTGCTGCTTGTGCCGGTGGCGGTGCGCTTCTTTGCATCTCGCAGCTAGCCAAAGAGACCCGCAAGAGTTTCCACGAGAGCGTTGCAGGAGCACTAGCAAGATGCATTGCAAAGTTGTCCAAAAACTTCTTCCATTCGCATGCTAACGTGATTTTCAAAGGCATACGAGTGGCAATCCACCATCCCGCAGCAGTAAGAGAGCTGCGCCCACAATGCTGCTGTTGTGCGGCTTGCTTCTTCACCTCCTGCAAGCTGCCGGCTCTCCGTCTAGCGAAAGCGAAAGAGCCGCTACTTGGCGCACTGCTGCTTGTGCCGGTGGCGGTGCGCTCCGGCGCGCTGCTTCGGGCGAAAGACGCCGGCCAGCGGCACTTCGCTCCGGACAGCCCCGTACCTCCGTCTTCTGCCTCTCTCGTCGTCTGCATCCTAGCCAAAAGCTTCTCCATGACTTCTCGCCGAGAGAGAAAGTGTGCCAGCTCTGCAAACATCTTCCGATCTTGCTTGACGAGTTCACCCAGTTCTTTGCATCTCGCAGCGCAAAGAGACCCGCAAGAGTTTCCACGGAGCGTTGCAAGAGCACTAGCAAGATGCATTGCAAAGTTGCCAAAAAACTTCTTCCATTCGCATGCTAACGTGATTTTCAAAGGCATACGAGTGGCAATCCACCATCCCGCAGCAGTAAGAGAGCTGCGCCCACAATGCTGCTGTTGTGCGGCTTGCTTCTTCACCTCCTGCAAGCTGCCGGCTCTCCGTCTAGCGAAAGCGAAAGAGCCGCTACTTCGCGCACTGCTGCTTGTGCCGGTGGCGGTGCGCTCCGGAGCGCTGCTTCGGGCGAAAGACGCCGGCCAGCGGCACTTCGCTCCGGACAGCCCCGTACCTCCGTCTTCTGCCTCTCTCGTCGTCTGCATCCTAGCCAAAAGCTTCTCCATGACTTCTCGCCGAGAGAGAAAGTGTGCCAGCACTGCAAACATCTTCCGATCTTGCTTGACGAGTTCACCCAGTTCTTTGCATCTCGCAGCTCAAAGAGACCCGCAAGAGTTTCCACGGAGCGTTGCAGGAGCACTAGCAAGATGCATTGCAAAGTTGTCCAAAAAACTTCTTCCATTCGCATGCTAACGTGATTTTCAAAGGCATACGAGTGGCAATCCACCGTCCCGCAGCAGTAAGAGAGCTGCGCCCACAATGCTGCTGTTGTGCGGCTTGCTTCTTCACCTCCTGCAAGCTGCCGGCTCTCCGTCTAGCGAAAGCGAAAGAGCCGCTACTTCGCGCACTGCTGCTTGTGCCGGTGGCGGTGCGCTCCGGCGCGCTGCTTCGGGCGAAAGACGCCGGCCAGCGGCACTTCGCTCCGGACAGCCCCGTACCTCCGTCTTCTGCCTCTCTCGTCGTCTGCATCCTAGCCAAAAGCTTCTCCATGACTTCTCGCCGAGAGAGAAAGTGTGCCAGCACTGCAAACATCTTCCGATCTTGCTTGACGAGTTCACCCAGTTCTTTGCATCTCGCAGCGCAAAGAGACCCGCAAGAGTTTCCACGGAGCGTTGCAGGAGCACTAGCAAGATGCATTGCAAAGTTGTCCAAAAACTTCTTCCATTCGCATGCTAACGTGATTTTCAAAGGCATACGAGTGGCAATCCACCATCCCGCAGCAGTAAGAGAGCTGCGCCCACAATGCTGCTGTTGTGCGGCTTGCTTCTTCACCTCCTGCAAGCTGCCGGCTCTCCGTCTAGCGAAAGCGAAAGAGCCGCTACTTCGCGCACTGCTGCTTGTGCCGGTGGCGGTGCGCTCCGGAGCGCTGCTTCGGGCGAAAGACGCCGGCCAGCGGCACTTCGCTCCGGACAGCCCCGTACCTCCGTCTTCTGCCTCTCTCGTCGTCTGCATCCTAGCCAAAAGCTTCTCCATGACTTCTCGCCGAGAGAGAAAGTGTGCCAGCACTGCAAACATCTTCCGATCTTGCTTGACGAGTTCACCCAGTTCTTTGCATCTCGCAGCGCAAAGAGACCCGCAAGAGTTTCCACGGAGCGTTGCAGGAGCACTAGCAAGATGCATTGCAAAGTTGTCCAAAAACTTCTTCCATTCGCATGCTAACGTGATTTTCAAAGGCATACGAGTGGCAATCCACCATCCCGCAGCAGTTCGACAGCTGCGCACACAAGGCTGCTGTTGTGCGGCTTGCTTCTTCACCTCCTGCAAGCTGCCGGCTCTCCGTCTAGCGAAGGCGAAAGAGCCGCTTCTTCGCGCACTGCTGCTTGTGCCGGTGGCGGTGCGCTCCGGCGCGCTGCTTCGGGCGAAAG
>NW_024037306.1:18815-43660 GCF_015832195.1 Motacilla alba alba | reverse complement strand
CCGAAGGCCTACCTGGTACTGACAAAGGCTTCTGCCGGGAAAACAAAACTCAGAACCCCACGGTCCCGGTCTCAGTTTGCAGAGCTCCATGGGCACTCTCAAAGCAGCCCGAGTTGGCACAGGTGGCAGAATATCCCTGGGCGGCATCTTGATATTCGTGGAAATCCAGCAGGCAGCCAGCCATGAAGGGCCGAGGGCCTAAGTGGTACTGACAAAGGCTTCTGCCGAGGAAAAAAAAAAACTCACCATCCCACGCTCCTGGTTTCTGTTTGTAGAGCACCATGGGTACTCTCAAAGCAGCCCAAGTTGGCACAGGTGGCAGCTTGTTCCTGGGCGGCATCTAGATATGCGTGGAAATCCAGCAGGCAGACTGCCTCTAAGGACCGAGGTCCTACTTGGTACTGACAAAGGGTTCTGCCCGGGAAAAAAAAACCCGAAACCCCACATACTTTGGCTCAGTTTGAAGAGATCCGTGGGCACTCTCAAAGCAGCGTGAGTTGGCACAGGTGGCAGCTTGTCCCTGGGCGGCATCTTGATATTCGTGGAAGTCTTGCTGCCAGCCTGCCCCTAAGGGCCGAGGGCCTACCTGGTACTTACAATGGCTTCTGCCCGGGGAAACATAACCCATAACCCCATGTACCCTGTCTCAGTTTTTAGAGCTCCGTGGGCACCCTCAAGGCAGCCCGAGCTGGCACAGGTGGCAGCTTGTCCCTGGGCAGCATCTTGATATTCGTGGAAATTCAGCAGGCAGCCTGCCCCTAAGGAACAAGGGCCTACCTGGTACTGAGAGAGGCTTCTGCCCGAGAAAACAAAACCCCACAACCCTAGGTTATGGTCTCAGTTTGCAGAGCTCCGTGGGCACCCCCAAAGCAGCGCGAGTTGGCCCAAGTGGCAGCTTGTCCCTGGGCAGCATCTTGATATTCGTGGAAATCCAGCAGGCAGACGGCCCTGAAGTTCCGAGAGCCTGCCTGGTACTGCAAATGCTTCTGCCCGGGGAAACAAAACTCACCAAGGCAAGTTCCTGGTCTAACTTTGCAGAGCTCCATGGGCACTCTCAAAGCAGCCCGAGTTGGCACAGGTGGCAGCTTGTCCCTGGGTGGCATCTTGATATTCGTGGAAATCCTGCAGGCAGCTGGCCCCCAAGGGCCAAGGGCCGACCTGGTACTGACAAAGGCTTCTGCCCGGGAAAACAATACTCAGAACACCACGTTTCTGGTCTCAGTTTGCAGAGCACCATGGGCACTCTTAAAGCAGCGCGAGTTGGCACAGGTGGCAGCTTGTCCCTGGGCAGCATCTTGATATTCGTGGAAATCCAGCAGGCTGCCTGCCCTTAAGGACCGAGGGCGTACCTGGCACTTCAAATGCTTCTGCCCGGAGAAACAAAACTCAGCACCCCAGGTTCATGGTCTCAGTTTGCAGAGCACCATGGGCACTCTCAAAGCAGCACGAGTTGGCACAGGTGGCAGCTTGTCCCTGGGCAGCATCTTGATATTCGTGGAAATCCTGCAGGCAGCCTGCCCCTAAGGAACAAGGGGCCTACCTGGTACTGACAAAGGCTTCTGCCCGGGAAAACAAAACCCACAACCCTACCTTCCTGGTCTCAGTTTGCAGAGCTCCGTGGGCACCCTCAAAGCAGCGCGAGTTGGCACAAGTGGCAGCTTGTCCCTGGGCAGCATCTTGATATTCGTGGAAATCCAGCCGGCAGCCTGCCCCTGAGGAACAAGGGCCTTCCTGGTACTGACAAAGGCTTCTGCACAGGGAAACAAAATCCACCACCCCACGTTCCACATCTCAGTTTGCAGAGCACCGTGGGCACTCTCAAAGCAGCCCGAGTTGGCACAGGTGGCAGCTTGTCCCTGGGCGGCATCTTGATATTTGTGGAAATCCTGCAGGCAGCCGGCCCCCAAGGGCCAAGGCCTGACCTGGTATTGACAAAGGCTTCTGCCCGGGGAAACAAAACCCACCACCCCACGTTCCAGGTCTCAGTTTGCAGAGCTCCATGGGCACTCTCAAAGCAGCCCGAGTTGGCACAGGTGGCAGCTTGTCCCTGGGCGGCATCTTGATATTCGTGGAAATCCAGCAGGCTGCCTGCCCCTGTGGAACAAGGGCCGACCTGACACTGACAAAGGCTTCTGACCGGGAAAACAATACTCAGAACACCACTTTCCTGGTCCCAGTTTGCAGAGCTCCATGGGCACTCTCAAAGCAGCCCGAGTTGGCACAGGTGGCAGCTTGTCCCTGGGCAGCATCTTGATATTCGTGGAAATCCAGCAGGCAGACTGCCCAATAAGGAACAAGGACCCTCCTGGTACTGACAAAGGCTTCTGCCCTGGAAAACAAAACCCAGCACCCCACGTTTCTGGTCTCAGTTTGCAGAGCACCATGGGCACTCTCAAAGCAGCCCGAGTTGGCACAGGTGGCAGCTTGTCCCTGGGCAGCATCTTGATATTCGTGGAAATCCAGCAGGCAGTCGGCCCTGAAATTCCGAGGGCCTACCTGGTACTGACAAATGCTTCTGCCCGGGGAAACAAAACTCACCAACGCACGTTCCTGGTCTCAGTTTGCAGAGCTCCAAGGGCACTCTCAAAGCAGCGCGAGTTGGCACAGGTGGCAGCTTGTCCTTTGGCAGCATCTTGATATTCATGGAAATCCAGCAGGCTGCCTGCCCTTAATGACCAAGGGCCTACCTGGCACTGCAAATGCTTCTGCCCAGGGAAACAAAACTCAGCACCCCAGGTTCATGGTCTCAGTTTGCAGAGCTCCATGGGCACTCTCAAAGCAGCCCGAGTTGACACAGGTGGCAGCTTGTCCCTGGGCAGCATCTTGATATTCGTGGAAATCTTCCTGCCAGCCTGCCCCTAAGGAACAAGGGCCTACCTGGCACTGAGAGAGGCTTCTGCCCGGGAAAACAAAACCCACAATCCTACGTTCCTGGTTTCTGTTTGCAGAGCTCCAAGGGCACTCTCAAAGCAGCGCGAGTTGGCACAGGTGGCAGCTTGTCCTTTGGCAGCATCTTGATATTCATGGAAATCCAGCAGGCTGCCTGCCCTTAAAGACCAAGGGCCTACCTGGCACTGCAAATGCTTCTGCCCAGGGAAACAAAACTCAGCACCCCAGGTTCATGGTCTCAGTTTGCAGAGCTCCATGGGCACTCTTAAAGCAGCCCGAGTTGGCACAGGTGGCAGCTTGTCCCTGGGCGGCATCTTGATATTGGCGGAAATCCAGCCGGCAGCCGGCCCATAAGTGCCAAGGGCCTACCTGGTACTGACAAATGCTTCTGCCCAGGGAAACAAAACAGACCAACCCACGTTAATGGTCTCAGTTTGCAGAGCTCCATGGGCACTCTCAAGGCAGCGTGAGTTGGCACAGGTGGCAGCTTGTCCCTGGGCAGCATCTTCAGATTCGCAAAAACCCAGCAGGCAGCTGGCCCCGAAGGGCGAAGGCCTACCTGGTACTGACAAAGGCTTCTGCCCAGGTAAACTAAGCTCACCACACCACGTGCCTGGTCTCAGATTGCAGAACTCCATGGGCACTCTCAAAGCAGCCTGAGTTGGCACAGGTGGCAGCTTGTCCCTGGGCGGCATCTTGATATTGGCGGAAATCCAGCAGGCAGACGGCCCCTAAGGACTGAGGGCCTACCTGATACTGACACAGCTTCTGCCCCGGAATACAAAACTCACCAGCCCACGTTCCTGGTCTCAGTTGGCAGAGCTCTTTAGGCACTCTGCAAGCAGCCTGACTTGGCACTGGTGGCAGCCTGTCCCTTGGTGGCAACTTGAAATTCGTGGAAATCTAGCAACCAGCTAGCCGCAGTGGGCTGGTGTTGTGCGGCTTGCTTCTTCACCTCCTGCAAGCTGCCGGCTCTCCGTCTAGCGAAAGCGAAAGAGCCGCTACTTCGCGCACTGCTGCTTGTGCCGGTGGCGGTGCGCTCCGGAGCGCTGCTTCGGGCGAAAGACGCCGGCCAGCGGCACTTCGCTCCGGACAGCCCCGTACCTCCGTCTTCTGCCTCTCTCGTCGTCTGCATCCAAGCCAAAAGCTTCTCCATGACTTCTCGCCGAGAGAGAAAGTGTGCCAGCACTGCAAACATCTACCGATCTTGTTTGACGAGTTCACCCAGTTCTTTGCATCTCGCAGCGCAAAGAGACCCGCAAGAGTTTCCACGGAGTGTTGCAGGAGCACTAGCAAGATGCATTGCAAAGTTGTCCAAAAACTTCTTCCATTCGCATGCTAACGTGATTTTCAAAGGCATACGAGTGGCAATCCACCATCCCGCAGCAGTAAGAGAGCTGCGCCCACAATGCTGCTGTTGTGCGGCTTGCTTCTTCACCTCCTGCAAGCTGCCGGCTCTCCGTCTAGCGAAAGCGAAAGAGCCGCTACTTCGCGCACTGCTGCTTGTGCCGGTGGCGGTGCGCTCCGGAGCGCTGCTTCGGGCGATAGACGCCGGCCAGCGGCACTTCGCTCCGGATAGCCCCGTACCTCCGTCTTCTGCCTCTCTCGTCGTCTGCATCCTAGCCAAAAGCTTCTCCATGACTTCTCGCCGAGAGAGAAAGTGTGCCAGCACTGCAAACATCTTCCGATCTTGCTTGACGAGTTCACCCAGTTCTTTGCATCTCGCAGCGCAAAGAGACCCGCAAGAGTTTCCACGGAGTGTTGCAGGAGCACTAGCAAGATGCATTGCAAAGTTGTCCAAAAACTTCTTCCATTCGCATGCTAACGTGATTTTCAAAGGCATACGAGTGGCATTCCACCATCCCGCAGCAGTTCGACAGCTGCGCACACAAGGCTGCTGTTGTGCGGCTTGCTTCTTCACCTCCTGCAAGCTGCCGGCTCTCCGTCTAGCGAAAGCGAAAGAGCCGCTTCTTCGCGCACTGCTGCTTGTGCCGGTGGCGGTGCGCTCCGGAGCGCTGCTTCGGGCGATAGACGCCCGCGAGCGGCACTTCGCTCCGGACAGCTCCGTACCTCCGTCTTCTGCCTCTCTCGTCGTCTGCATTCTAGCCTAAAGCTTCTCCATGACTTCTCGCCGAGAGAGAAAGTGTGCCAGCACTGCAAACATCTTCCGATCTTGCTTGACGAGTTCACCCAGTTCTTTGCATCTCGCAGAGCAAAGAGACCCGCAAGAGTTTCCACGGAGCGTTGCAGGAGCACTAGCAAGATGCATTGCAAAGTTGTCCAAAAACTTCTTCCATTCGCATGCTAACGTGATTTTCAAAGGCATACGAGTGGCAATCCACCATCCCGCAGCAGTTCGAGAGCTGCGCCCACAATGCTGCTGTTGTGCGGCTTGCTTCTTCACCTCCTGCAAGCTGCCGGCTCTCCGTCTAGCGAAAGCGAAAGAGCCGCTACTTCGCGCACTGCTGCTTGTGCCGGTGGCGGTGCGCTCCGGAGCGCTGCTTCGGGCGAAAGACGCCGGCCAGCGGCACTTCGCTCCGGACAGCCCCGTACCTGCGTCTTCTGCCTCTCTCGTCGTCTGCATCCAAGCCAAAAGCTTCTCCATGACTTCTCGCCGAGAGAGAAAGTGTGCCAGCACTGCAAACATCTACCGATCTCGTTTGACGAGTTCACCCAGTTCTTTGCATCTCGCAGCGCAAAGAGACCCGCAAGAGTTTCCACGGAGTGTTGCAGGAGCACTAGCAAGATGCATTGCAAAGTTGTCCAAAAACTTCTTCCATTCGCATGCTAACGTGATTTTCAAAGGCATACGAGTGGCAATCCACCATCCCGCAGCAGTAAGAGAGCTGCGCCCACAAGGCTGCTGTCGTGCGGCTTGCTTCTTCACCTCCTGCAAGCTGCCGGCTCTCCGTCTAGCGAAGGCGAAAGAGCCGCTACTTCGCGCACTGCTGCTTGTGCCGGTGGCGGTGCGCTCCGGAGCGCTGCTTCGGGCGAAAGACGCCGGCCAGCGGCACTTCGCTCCGGACAGCCCCGTACCTCCGTCTTCTGCCTCTCTCGTCGTCTGCATCCAAGCCAAAAGCTTCTCCATGACTTTTCGCCGACAGAAATTGGGTGCCAGCACAGCAAACGTCTCCCAGTCTTGGCCCTGATTTTTGTCGTGGCTGCGCATTGTTGAAGCATTTATCTTTTTAATAAAGCGGCGAATTTATTTCGAGATGGCTATGATCTCTTCATACTTATCCTTGTGCGGTCAAGACACAGCAACAATACATTCTTGAGAAAGGAAAACATCTCGAGAGATATTCCAGTCCATCGGTGTGGCGCAGCTGCTGAAAAAGGGCAAAGCTGAAGAACCTTGCTCATCTTAATTTCTGTGCATCTCGCAGCATGCGAAGCATGAGGCAGCCGAGCACCGCGCTTTTGTGCGCTCTTAATGGAATTGCAAAAAATCCCACAGCTTTTCATCCACAAGCACAGTCAGCTGCATTCGCTTTTGCTTCTTGAAAAACTCACCGCTCTCCTTATATCGGTGTAGATCTTGATCTCTGGTTCCTGGGACTTTACCCAAGTGTTTGCTGTTTTGTACTTTCTTCTTTGGCAGTCAGGAACTTGTATATATAATCTGGTACATGTTTCTTGGAAAACATTTCCTGTCTAAAAATGATACATAGCTGCAATTTACCCGACTGTATATAACTACTCTTTTACTGTATAAAAAAGTGTATTAGAATGATACACCACCTGAATTTCAATGATTGAAAAAAGCGTCTTACTTCTTTTTCCTATTCTCTGTATTTCCTTCTCTTTGTTATGTTTCTTTGGCTATTATGTGCGTGCCCAATGGTTTTTCTGTTCCTGTTGTGGGACAGCAAATGTTCAGGCTCTTCTAATTTTGTCACTAATTAAATAATCCATCTTCCCCGCCGGAAAGATGCAGGATGTGTCTCATTTTCACTGCTCCTGTTTTGTTTCCTTATTCTTTTGAATGGCTCCCTGTCTTCCTACTCACACTCTGAGTAACGAATTTCTAATTTTCTTTCCTATCTGCCTTTATCAATTTTTCTCTGACTTGGATGCTATTGAATTAAGCCATGCCAAGTTGAAGAATTGCATCAAGAAGAGTGCTCAATGAAAAAAAAAACATTTAGTTTTGGGGTTCTATCACAGAAGAGTTCAAAGACTCTTCCCATGTGAAGAATATCTGATGAATATCTTAAAAACTATCATCTCTGTGTAAGTATTTTGCATCCAGTTCTTGCTCTAGTCCTTGCTTTGGCAAATTTGACACAAGTGAGGCATTGTGTGTTTTGCAGCTTCTAGGGAGATGGTTCCAGGTCTTGAGAAAGTCGTGGGCTTTGTCTCATCTTTAGACATCTGAAAATCACCTAGGCATCCCAAAGACTCATTAGAAATACAAATACCTGCAGGGAACCGGAGGTGAGCTTCATCTTACCATGTGTCTTGAACAGGGTGTTCTATGTGTGAAAGAGATTCTAGTCAGAATTCTGCTCAGTACAGTCCATCAAGTTGAGAGAATTGATCATTTTAATCTGGGCTTTATATCCACAGAGGCTGAAGGTGTCTCCATGCTCCAGTGCCTATCAGTCTTCTCAAATATTTCAATCCATGAGTTGAATTCTAGAAGCAAAAACTTTTCTCCAGGTGACCTTTACCAAGAGACTCAATGTTAGGTGGAATCAAACAACTCCTTTTTTATCCATTTTATCGAAAGTGATCTTAAAGATTCAATCCATATGCTTAGGTGAGAGAAATCCTACCATTGGCAGATGGCATGTATTGGCCAGTATTGACAGCAGAAAGAAGCAAAAAAGCATGCCAAAAAATGCTGAATGCAGTAAGCAGACCATCAAGCAAACCGGTGGAAAAATAGTTGCTTTGTATGTAAGATGAATCGGAGAGATACATATGGAGTTCTTCATGATGTTTTTCATTGACATTTAAACTAGGAAAGAGGTTAAAACTATGATGGAAGGGATTAATTGCTTGATGTTAGAGTATTTCTTTAGAGAGACATAACAAGTGAATACATGTTTAACCAGTTATCGGCTTCCCATCAGCAATGGGTGCACTTTAATTGCCTTTAAAAGCTGTAATGAAATACTTTTTAAAGCAATTTTTTCCCCTTATTTTTGCAAGAGCTTTTTTCTGTTATTTTTGAAAAATAGGAAAAATTTCCAGTAAAGGATCAACGGGCTGCTCTGTCATTTAATATTAGAAAACACTTATGGTATACTTTCTAGAAGAAAAAGTACCTAAAAAAAGGAGTATTCCCATTATGCTTGTAAAACGATCTTCCAACCATAAGAAAATCAAAAATTATACTATTTCAAGGATCTCACACTCCTAGAACACATTCATTTACCACACTCATAATTTATCAAACACAGCTTGTAATTAGACCTCTAAGAGTCAAACAGAGCGTTGTATCCACAGGCACTGTGAGAGCAGCCTGAGGTGGCACAGGTGGCAGGTTGTACGTGAGCTAGATCTTGATCAATGCGGCATTACAGCAGCCAACCGGGGCCTGCACGCAAGGCCCATCCAAAAAATGTGGTGAGCTTTTTCCCAGGGAAACCAAACTCACCACCTCACCTTCCTGGTCTCAGGCCCCAAATGGCCACAAAAGTACTGTGCGGGCAACAGCCCAGGAAAAAAACCTCAACACCTCACCGTCTAGGTCTCAGTTTGCAGAGCTCTGTGGGCACTGTGCAAGCACCCAACGTTGGCACAGCTATCAGCCTTTAATTGGATGGCATCCTGATTAATACAGAAATCGAGCAGGCACCAAGCATCAACGTGCTTAGGGACACCTAGGTATTGTGCATTATACTGCCCAAGGAGAAAAAAACCCACCACCCCAAGGTCTTAGTCTCAGTTTGCAGAGTTCCGTGGGCACTCTCAAAGCAGCCAGAGCTAGCACAGGTGGCAGCTTGTCCCTGAGAGGCATCTTGATATTTGTGGATATCCAGGAGGCAACAGGCCCCTTAGGGCCGAGGGCCTACCTGGTACTGACAAAGGCTTCTTCCCAGAAAAACAAAGCTCACCATCCCACGTTGCTGGTCTCAGTTTGTAGAGCTCCATGGGCACTCTCAAAGCAGCCCGAGTTGGCACAGGTGGCAGCTTGACCCGGGACGGCACCGTGATATTCGGGCAAATCCAGCGGGGAGCCGGCCGCTAAGGGTGGAGGGCCGACCTAGTACAGAGATAGTCTTCTACCCAGCAAAACAAGACACATTACCCGACGTTCCAGGCCACGGTTTGAAGAGCTCCATGGGCACTCTCAAAGCAGCCCGAGTTGGCACAGGTGGCAGCTTGTCCCTGGGCGGCATCTTGTTATTCGGGGAAATCCAGCCTGCAACCGGACCCATAGGGCCGAAGGCCTACCTGGTACTGACAAAGGCTTCTGCCGGGAAAACAAAACTCAGAACCCCACGGTCCCGGTCTCAGTTTGCAGAGCTCCATGGGCACTCTCAAAGCAGCCCGAGTTGGCACAGGTGGCAGAATATCCCTGGGCGGCATCTTGATATTCGTGGAAATCCAGCAGGCAGCCAGCCATGAAGGGCCGAGGGCCTAAGTGGTACTGACAAAGGCTTCTGCCGAGGAAAAAAAAAAACTCACCATCCCACGCTCCTGGTTTCTGTTTGTAGAGCACCATGGGTACTCTCAAAGCAGCCCAAGTTGGCACAGGTGGCAGCTTGTTCCTGGGCGGCATCTAGATATGCGTGGAAATCCAGCAGGCAGACTGCCTCTAAGGACCGAGGTCCTACTTGGTACTGACAAAGGGTTCTGCCCGGGAAAAAAAAACCCGAAACCCCACATACTTTGGCTCAGTTTGAAGAGATCCGTGGGCACTCTCAAAGCAGCGTGAGTTGGCACAGGTGGCAGCTTGTCCCTGGGCGGCATCTTGATATTCGTGGAAGTCTTGCTGCCAGCCTGCCCCTAAGGGCCGAGGGCCTACCTGGTACTTACAATGGCTTCTGCCCGGGGAAACATAACCCATAACCCCATGTACCCTGTCTCAGTTTTTAGAGCTCCGTGGGCACCCTCAAAGCAGCCCGAGCTGGCACAGGTGGCAGCTTGTCCCTGGGCAGCATCTTGATATTCGTGGAAATTCAGCAGGCAGCCTGCCCCTAAGGAACAAGGGCCTACCTGGTACTGAGAGAGGCTTCTGCCCGAGAAAACAAAACCCACAACCCTAGGTTATGGTCTCAGTTTGCAGAGCTCCGTGGGCACCCCCAAAGCAGCGCGAGTTGGCCCAAGTGGCAGCTTGTCCCTGGGCAGCATCTTGATATTCGTGGAAATCCAGCAGGCAGACGGCCCTGAAGTTCCGAGAGCCTGCCTGGTACTGCAAATGCTTCTGCCCGGGGAAACAAAACTCACCAAGGCAAGTTCCTGGTCTAACTTTGCAGAGCTCCATGGGCACTCTCAAAGCAGCCCGAGTTGGCACAGGTGGCAGCTTGTCCCTGGGTGGCATCTTGATATTCGTGGAAATCCTGCAGGCAGCTGGCCCCCAAGGGCCAAGGGCCGACCTGGTACTGACAAAGGCTTCTGCCCGGGAAAACAAAACTCAGAACACCACGTTTCTGGTCTCAGTTTGCAGAGCACCATGGGCACTCTTAAAGCAGCGCGAGTTGGCACAGGTGGCAGCTTGTCCCTGGGCAGCATCTTGATATTCGTGGAAATCCAGCAGGCTGCCTGCCCTTAAGGACCGAGGGCGTACCTGGCACTTCAAATGCTTCTGCCCGGAGAAACAAAACTCAGCACCCCAGGTTCATGGTCTCAGTTTGCAGAGCACCATGGGCACTCTCAAAGCAGCACGAGTTGGCACAGGTGGCAGCTTGTCCCTGGGCAGCATCTTGATATTCGTGGAAATCCTGCAGGCAGCCTGCCCCTAAGGAACAAGGGCCTACCTGGTACTGACAAAGGCTTCTGCCCGGGAAAACAAAACCCACAACCCTACCTTCCTGGTCTCAGTTTGCAGAGCTCCGTGGGCACCCTCAAAGCAGCGCGAGTTGGCACAAGTGGCAGCTTGTCCCTGGGCAGCATCTTGATATTCGTGGAAATCCAGCCGGCAGCCTGCCCCTGAGGAACAAGGGCCTTCCTGGTACTGACAAAGGCTTCTGCACAGGGAAACAAAATCCACCACCCCACGTTCCACATCTCAGTTTGCAGAGCACCGTGGGCACTCTCAAAGCAGCCCGAGTTGGCACAGGTGGCAGCTTGTCCCTGGGCGGCATCTTGATATTTGTGGAAATCCTGCAGGCAGCCGGCCCCCAAGGGCCAAGGCCTGACCTGGTATTGACAAAGGCTTCTGCCCGGGGAAACAAAACCCACCACCCCACGTTCCAGGTCTCAGTTTGCAGAGCTCCATGGGCACTCTCAAAGCAGCCCGAGTTGGCACAGGTGGCAGCTTGTCCCTGGGCGGCATCTTGATATTCGTGGAAATCCAGCAGGCAGCCTGCCCCTGTGGAACAAGGGCCGACCTGACACTGACAAAGGCTTCTGACCGGGAAAACAATACTCAGAACACCACTTTCCTGGTCCCAGTTTGCAGAGCTCCATGGGCACTCTCAAAGCAGCCCGAGTTGGCACAGGTGGCAGCTTGTCCCTGGGCAGCATCTTGATATTCGTGGAAATCCAGCAGGCAGACTGCCCATAAGGAACAAGGACCCTCCTGGTACTGACAAAGGCTTCTGCCCTGGAAAACAAAACCCAGCACCCCACGTTTCTGGTCTCAGTTTGCAGAGCACCATGGGCACTCTCAAAGCAGCCCGAGTTGGCACAGGTGGCAGCTTGTCCCTGGGCAGCATCTTGATATTCGTGGAAATCCAGCAGGCAGTCGGCCCTGAAATTCCGAGGGCCTACCTGGTACTGACAAATGCTTCTGCCCGGGGAAACAAAACTCACCAACGCACGTTCCTGGTCTCAGTTTGCAGAGCTCCAAGGGCACTCTCAAAGCAGCGCGAGTTGGCACAGGTGGCAGCTTGTCCTTTGGCAGCATCTTGATATTCATGGAAATCCAGCAGGCTGCCTGCCCTTAAAGACCAAGGGCCTACCTGGCACTGCAAATGCTTCTGCCCAGGGAAACAAAACTCAGCACCCCAGGTTCATGGTCTCAGTTTGCAGAGCTCCATGGGCACTCTCAAAGCAGCCCGAGTTGACACAGGTGGCAGCTTGTCCCTGGGCAGCATCTTGATATTCGTGGAAATCTTCCTGCCAGCCTGCCCCTAAGGAACAAGGGCCTACCTGGCACTGAGAGAGGCTTCTGCCCGGGAAAACAAAACCCACAATCCTACGTTCCTGGTTTCTGTTTGCAGAGCTCCAAGGGCACTCTCAAAGCAGCGCGAGTTGGCACAGGTGGCAGCTTGTCCTTTGGCAGCATCTTGATATTCATGGAAATCCAGCAGGCTGCCTGCCCTTAAAGACCAAGGGCCTACCTGGCACTGCAAATGCTTCTGCCCAGGGAAACAAAACTCAGCACCCCAGGTTCATGGTCTCAGTTTGCAGAGCTCCATGGGCACTCTTAAAGCAGCCCGAGTTGGCACAGGTGGCAGCTTGTCCCTGGGCGGCATCTTGATATTGGCGGAAATCCAGCCGGCAGCCGGCCCATAAGTGCCAAGGGCCTACCTGGTACTGACAAATGCTTCTGCCCAGGGAAACAAAACAGACCAACCCACGTTAATGGTCTCAGTTTGCAGAGCTCCATGGGCACTCTCAAGGCAGCGTGAGTTGGCACAGGTGGCAGCTTGTCCCTGGGCAGCATCTTCAGATTCGCAAAAACCCAGCAGGCAGCTGGCCCCGAAGGGCGAAGGCCTACCTGGTACTGACAAAGGCTTCTGCCCAGGTAAACTAAGCTCACCACACCACGTGCCTGGTCTCAGATTGCAGAACTCCATGGGCACACTCAAAGCAGCCTGAGTTGGCACAGGTGGCAGCTTGTCCCTGGGCGGCATCTTGATATTGGCGGAAATCCAGCAGGCAGACGGCCCCTAAGGACTGAGGGCCTACCTGATACTGACACAGCTTCTGCCCCGGAATACAAAACTCACCAGCCCACGTTCCTGGTCTCAGTTGGCAGAGCTCTTTAGGCACTCTGCAAGCAGCCTGACTTGGCACTGGTGGCAGCCTGTCCCTTGGTGGCAACTTGAAATTCGTGGAAATCTAGCAACCAGCTAGCCGCAGTGGGCTGGTGTTGTGCGGCTTGCTTCTTCACCTCCTGCAAGCTGCCGGCTCTCCGTCTAGCGAAAGCGAAAGAGCCGCTTCTTCGCGCACTGCTGCTTGTGCCGGTGGCGGTGCGCTCCGGAGCGCTGCTTCGGGCGATAGACGCCCGCGAGCGGCACTTCGCTCCGGACAGCTCCGTACCTCCGTCTTCTGCCTCTCTCGTCGTCTGCATTCTAGCCTAAAGCTTCTCCATGACTTCTCGCCGAGAGAGAAAGTGTGCCAGCACTGCAAACATCTTCCGATCTTGCTTGACGAGTTCACCCAGTTCTTTGCATCTCGCAGCGCAAAGAGACCCGCAAGAGTTTCCACGGAGCGTTGCAGGAGCACTAGCAAGATGCATTGCAAAGTTGTCCAAAAACTTCTTCCATTCGCATGCTAACGTGATTTTCAAAGGCATACGAGTGGCAATCCACCATCCCGCAGCAGTTCGAGAGCTGCGCCCACAATGCTGCTGTTGTGCGGCTTGCTTCTTCACCTCCTGCAAGCTGCCGGCTCTCCGTCTAGCGAAAGCGAAAGAGCCGCTACTTCGCGCACTGCTGCTTGTGCCGGTGGCGGTGCGCTCCGGAGCGCTGCTTCGGGCGAAAGACGCCGGCCAGCGGCACTTCGCTCCGGACAGCCCCGTACCTGCGTCTTCTGCCTCTCTCGTCGTCTGCATCCAAGCCAAAAGCTTCTCCATGACTTCTCGCCGAGAGAGAAAGTGTGCCAGCACTGCAAACATCTACCGATCTTGTTTGACGAGTTCACCCAGTTCTTTGCATCTCGCAGCGCAAAGAGACCCGCAAGAGTTTCCACGGAGCGTTGCAGGAGCACTAGCAAGATGCATTGCAAAGTTGTCCAAAAACTTCTTCCACTCGCATGCTAACGTGATTTTCAAAGGCATGCGAGTGGCAATCCACCATCCCGCAGCAGTAAGAGAGCTGCGCCCACAAGGCTGCTGTCGTGCGGCTTGCTTCTTCACCTCCTGCAAGCTGCCGGCTCTCCGTCTACCGAAGGCGAAAGAGCCGCTACTTCGCGCACTGCTGCTTGTGCCGGTGGCGGTGCGCTCCGGAGCGCTGCTTCGGGCGAAAGACGCCGGCCAGCGGCACTTCGCTCCGGACAGCTCCGTACCTCCGTCTTCTGCCTCTCTCGTCGTCTGCATCCAAGCCAAAAGCTTCTCCATGACTTTTCGCCGACAGAAATTGGGTGCCAGCACAGCAAACGTCTCCCAGTCTTGGCCCTGATTTTTGTCGTGGCTGCGCATTGTTGAAGCATTTATCTTTTTAATAAAGCGGCGAATTTATTTCGAGATGGCTATGATCTCTTCATACTTATCCTTGTGCGGTCAAGACACAGCAACAATACATTCTTGAGAAAGGAAAACATCTCGAGAGATATTCCAGTCCATCGGTGTGGCGCAGCTGCTGAAAAAGGGCAAAGCTGAAGAACCTTGCTCATCTTAATTTCTGTGCATCTCGCAGCATGCGAAGCATGAGGCAGCCGAGCACCGCGCTTTTGTGCGCTCTTAATGGAATTGCAAAAAATCCCACAGCTTTTCATCCACAAGCACAGTCAGCTGCATTCGCTTTTGCTTCTTGAAAAACTCACCGCTCTCCTTATATCGGTGTAGATCTTGATCTCTGGTTCCTGGGACTTTACCCAAGTGTTTGCTGTTTTGTACTTTCTTCTTTGGCAGTCAGGAACTTGTATATATAATCTGGTACATGTTTCTTGGAAAACATTTCCTGTCTAAAAATGATACATAGCTGCAATTTACCCGACTGTATATAACTACTCTTTTACTGTATAAAAAAGTGTATTAGAATGATACACCACCTGAATTTCAATGATTGAAAAAAGCGTCTTACTTCTTTTTCCTATTCTCTGTATTTCCTTCTCTTTGTTATGTTTCTTTGGCTATTATGTGCGTGCCCAATGGTTTTTCTGTTCCTGTTGTGGGACAGCAAATGTTCAGGCTCTTCTAATTTTGTCACTAATTAAATAATCCATCTTCCCCGCCGGAAAGATGCAGGATGTGTCTCATTTTCACTGCTCCTGTTTTGTTTCCTTATTCTTTTGAATGGCTCCCTGTCTTCCTACTCACACTCTGAGTAACGAATTTCTAATTTTCTTTCCTATCTGCCTTTATCAATTTTTCTCTGACTTGGATGCTATTGAATTAAGCCATGCCAAGTTGAAGAATTGCATCAAGAAGAGTGCTCAATGAAAAAAAAAACATTTAGTTTTGGGGTTCTATCACAGAAGAGTTCAAAGACTCTTCCCATGTGAAGAATATCTGATGAATATCTTAAAAACTATCATCTCTGTGTAAGTATTTTGCATCCAGTTCTTGCTCTAGTCCTTGCTTTGGCAAATTTGACACAAGTGAGGCATTGTGTGTTTTGCAGCTTCTAGGGAGATGGTTCCAGGTCTTGAGAAAGTCGTGGGCTTTGTCTCATCTTTAGACATCTGAAAATCACCTAGGCATCCCAAAGACTCATTAGAAATACAAATACCTGCAGGGAACCGGAGGTGAGCTTCATCTTACCATGTGTCTTGAACAGGGTGTTCTATGTGTGAAAGAGATTCTAGTCAGAATTCTGCTCAGTACAGTCCATCAAGTTGAGAGAATTGATCATTTTAATCTGGGCTTTATATCCACAGAGGCTGAAGGTGTCTCCATGCTCCAGTGCCTATCAGTCTTCTCAAATATTTCAATCCATGAGTTGAATTCTAGAAGCAAAAACTTTTCTCCAGGTGACCTTTACCAAGAGACTCAATGTTAGGTGGAATCAAACAACTCCTTTTTTATCCATTTTATCGAAAGTGATCTTAAAGATTCAATCCATATGCTTAGGTGAGAGAAATCCTACCATTGGCAGATGGCATGTATTGGCCAGTATTGACAGCAGAAAGAAGCAAAAAAGCATGCCAAAAAATGCTGAATGCAGTAAGCAGACCATCAAGCAAACCGGTGGAAAAATAGTTGCTTTGTATGTAAGATGAATCGGAGAGATACATATGGAGTTCTTCATGATGTTTTTCATTGACATTTAAACTAGGAAAGAGGTTAAAACTATGATGGAAGGGATTAATTGCTTGATGTTAGAGTATTTCTTTAGAGAGACATAACAAGTGAATACATGTTTAACCAGTTATCGGCTTCCCATCAGCAATGGGTGCACTTTAATTGCCTTTAAAAGCTGTAATGAAATACTTTTTAAAGCAATTTTTTCCCCTTATTTTTGCAAGAGCTTTTTTCTGTTATTTTTGAAAAATAGGAAAAATTTCCAGTAAAGGATCAACGGGCTGCTCTGTCATTTAATATTAGAAAACACTTATGGTATACTTTCTAGAAGAAAAAGTACCTAAAAAAAGGAGTATTCCCATTATGCTTGTAAAACGATCTTCCAACCATAAGAAAATCAAAAATTATACTATTTCAAGGATCTCACACTCCTAGAACACATTCATTTACCACACTCATAATTTATCAAACACAGCTTGTAATTAGACCTCTAAGAGTCAAACAGAGCGTTGTATCCACAGGCACTGTGAGAGCAGCCTGAGGTGGCACAGGTGGCAGGTTGTACGTGAGCTAGATCTTGATCAATGCGGCATTACAGCAGCCAACCGGGGCCTGCACGCAAGGCCCATCCAAAAAATGTGGTGAGCTTTTTCCCAGGGAAACCAAACTCACCACCTCACCTTCCTGGTCTCAGGCCCCAAATGGCCACAAAAGTACTGTGCGGGCAACAGCCCAGGAAAAAAACCTCAACACCTCACCGTCTAGGTCTCAGTTTGCAGAGCTCTGTGGGCACTGTGCAAGCACCCAACGTTGGCACAGCTATCAGCCTTTAATTGGATGGCATCCTGATTAATACAGAAATCGAGCAGGCACCAAGCATCAACGTGCTTAGGGACACCTAGGTATTGTGCATTATACTGCCCAAGGAGAAAAAAACCCACCACCCCAAGGTCTTAGTCTCAGTTTGCAGAGTTCCGTGGGCACTCTCAAAGCAGCCAGAGCTAGCACAGGTGGCAGCTTGTCCCTGAGAGGCATCTTGATATTTGTGGATATCCAGGAGGCAACAGGCCCCTTAGGGCCGAGGGCCTACCTGGTACTGACAAAGGCTTCTTCCCAGAAAAACAAAGCTCACCATCCCACGTTGCTGGTCTCAGTTTGTAGAGCTCCATGGGCACTCTCAAAGCAGCCCGAGTTGGCACAGGTGGCAGCTTGACCCGGGACGGCACCGTGATATTCGGGCAAATCCAGCGGGGAGCCGGCCGCTAAGGGTGGAGGGCCGACCTAGTACAGAGATAGTCTTCTACCCAGCAAAACAAGACACATTACCCGACGTTCCAGGCCACGGTTTGAAGAGCTCCATGGGCACTCTCAAAGCAGCCCGAGTTGGCACAGGTGGCAGCTTGTCCCTGGGCGGCATCTTGTTATTCGGGGAAATCCAGCCTGCAACCGGACCCATAGGGCCGAAGGCCTACCTGGTACTGACAAAGGCTTCTGCCGGGAAAACAAAACTCAGAACCCCACGGTCCCGGTCTCAGTTTGCAGAGCTCCATGGGCACTCTCAAAGCAGCCCGAGTTGGCACAGGTGGCAGAATATCCCTGGGCGGCATCTTGATATTCGTGGAAATCCAGCAGGCAGCCAGCCATGAAGGGCCGAGGGCCTAAGTGGTACTGACAAAGGCTTCTGCCGAGGAAAAAAAAAAACTCACCATCCCACGCTCCTGGTTTCTGTTTGTAGAGCACCATGGGTACTCTCAAAGCAGCCCAAGTTGGCACAGGTGGCAGCTTGTTCCTGGGCGGCATCTAGATATGCGTGGAAATCCAGCAGGCAGACTGCCTCTAAGGACCGAGGTCCTACTTGGTACTGACAAAGGGTTCTGCCCGGGAAAAAAAAACCCGAAACCCCACATACTTTGGCTCAGTTTGAAGAGATCCGTGGGCACTCTCAAAGCAGCGTGAGTTGGCACAGGTGGCAGCTTGTCCCTGGGCGGCATCTTGATATTCGTGGAAGTCTTGCTGCCAGCCTGCCCCTAAGGGCCGAGGGCCTACCTGGTACTTACAATGGCTTCTGCCCGGGGAAACATAACCCATAACCCCATGTACCCTGTCTCAGTTTTTAGAGCTCCGTGGGCACCCTCAAAGCAGCCCGAGCTGGCACAGGTGGCAGCTTGTCCCTGGGCAGCATCTTGATATTCGTGGAAATTCAGCAGGCAGCCTGCCCCTAAGGAACAAGGGCCTACCTGGTACTGAGAGAGGCTTCTGCCCGAGAAAACAAAACCCACAACCCTAGGTTATGGTCTCAGTTTGCAGAGCTCCGTGGGCACCCCCAAAGCAGCGCGAGTTGGCCCAAGTGGCAGCTTGTCCCTGGGCAGCATCTTGATATTCGTGGAAATCCAGCAGGCAGACGGCCCTGAAGTTCCGAGAGCCTGCCTGGTACTGCAAATGCTTCTGCCCGGGGAAACAAAACTCACCAAGGCAAGTTCCTGGTCTAACTTTGCAGAGCTCCATGGGCACTCTCAAAGCAGCCCGAGTTGGCACAGGTGGCAGCTTGTCCCTGGGTGGCATCTTGATATTCGTGGAAATCCTGCAGGCAGCTGGCCCCCAAGGGCCAAGGGCCGACCTGGTACTGACAAAGGCTTCTGCCCGGGAAAACAAAACTCAGAACACCACGTTTCTGGTCTCAGTTTGCAGAGCACCATGGGCACTCTTAAAGCAGCGCGAGTTGGCACAGGTGGCAGCTTGTCCCTGGGCAGCATCTTGATATTCGTGGAAATCCAGCAGGCTGCCTGCCCTTAAGGACCGAGGGCCTACCTGGCACTTCAAATGCTTCTGCCCGGAGAAACAAAACTCAGCACCCCAGGTTCATGGTCTCAGTTTGCAGAGCACCATGGGCACTCTCAAAGCAGCACGAGTTGGCACAGGTGGCAGCTTGTCCCTGGGCAGCATCTTGATATTCGTGGAAATCCTGCAGGCAGCCTGCCCCTAAGGAACAAGGGCCTACCTGGTACTGACAAAGGCTTCTGCCCGGGAAAACAAAACCCACAACCCTACCTTCCTGGTCTCAGTTTGCAGAGCTCCGTGGGCACCCTCAAAGCAGCGCGAGTTGGCACAAGTGGCAGCTTGTCCCTGGGCAGCATCTTGATATTCGTGGAAATCCAGCCGGCAGCCTGCCCCTGAGGAACAAGGGCCTTCCTGGTACTGACAAAGGCTTCTGCACAGGGAAACAAAATCCACCACCCCACGTTCCTGGTCTCAGTTTGCAGAGCTCCGTGGGCACTCTCAAAGCAGCCCGAGTTGGCACAGGTGGCAGCTTGTCCCTGGGCGGCATCTTGATATTTGTGGAAATCCTGCAGGCAGCCGGCCCCCAAGGGCCAAGGGCCGACCTGGTACTGACAAAGGCTTCTGCCCGGGGAAACAAAACCCACCACCCCACGTTCCAGGTCTCAGTTTGCAGAGCTCCATGGGCACTCTCAAAGCAGCCCGAGTTGGCACAGGTGGCAGCTTGTCCCTGGGCGGCATCTTGATATTCGTGGAAATCCAGCAGGCAGCCTGCCCCTGTGGAACAAGGGCCGACCTGACACTGACAAAGGCTTCTGACCGGGAAAACAAAACTCACCACCCCACGTTCCTGGTCTCAGTTTGCAGAGCTCCATGGGCACTCTCAAAGCAGCCCGAGTTGGCACAGGTGGCAGCTTGTCCCTGGGCAGCATCTTGATATTCGTGGAAATCCAGCAGGCAGTCGGCCCTGAAATTCCGAGGGCCTACCTGGTACTGACAAAGGCTTCTGCCCGGGAAAACAAAACTCACCAACGCACGTTTCCTGGTCTCAGTTTGCAGAGCTCCATGGGCACTCTCAAAGCAGCCCGAGTTGGCACAGGTGGCAGCTTGTCCCTGGGCAGCATCTTGATATTCGTGGAAATCCAGCAGGCAGTCGGCCCTGAAACCCATAGGGCCGAGGGCCTACCTGGTACTGACAAATGCTTCTGCCCGGGGAAACAAAACTCACCAACCCCACGGTTCCTGGTCTCACTTTGCAGAGCTCCAATGGGCACTCTCAAAGCAGCGCGAGTTGGCACAGGTGGCAGCTTGTCCCTGGGCAGCATCTTGATATTCGTGGAAATCCAGCAGGCTGCCTGCCCTTAAGGACCGAGGGCCTACCTGGCACTTCAAATGCTTCTGCCCGGGAAAAAAACAAAACTCAGCATCCCAGGTTCATGGTCTCAGTTTGCAGAGCACCATGGGCATTCTCAAAGCAGCCCGAGTTGGCACAGGTGGCAGCTTGTCCCTGGGCAGCATCTTGATATTCGTGGAAATCCTGCAGGCAGCCTGCCCCTAAGGAACAAGGGCCTACCTGGTACTGACAAAGGCTTCTGCCCGGGAAAACAAAACCCACAACCCTACCTTCCTGGTCTCAGTTTGCAGAGCTCCGTGGGCACCCTCAAAGCAGCGCGAGTTGGCACAGGTGGCAGCTTGTCCCTGGGCAGCATCTTGATATTCGTGGAAATCCAGCCGGCAGCCTGCCCCTGAGGAACAAGGGCCTACCTGGTACTGACAAAGGCTTCTGCACAGGGAAACAAAACCCACCACCCCACGTTCCTGGTCTCAGTTTGCAGAGGTCCATGGGCACTCTCAAAGCAGCCCGAGTTGGCACAGGTGGCAGCTTGTCCCTGGGCAGCATCTTGATATTCGTGGAAATCCAGCAGGCAGCCTGCCCCTAAGGAACAAGGGCCTACCTGACACTGAGAAAGGCTTCTGCCCGGGAAAACAATACTCACAACCCACTTTCCTGGTCTCAGTTTGCAGAGCTCCATGGGCACCCTCAAAGCAGCCCGAGTTGGCACAAGTGGCAGCTTGTCCCTGGGCAGCATCTTGATATTCGTGGAAATCCAGCAGGCAGACTGCCCATGAAGGAACAAGGACCCTCCTGGTACTGACAAAGGCTTCTGCCCGGGGAAACAAAACCCACCACCCCACGTTTCTGGTCTCAGTTTGCAGAGCTCCATGGGCACTCTCAAAGCAGCCCGAGTTGGCACAGGTGGCAGCTTGTCCCTGGGTGGCATCTTGATATTCGTGGAAATCCAGCAGGCAGTCGGCCCCCAAATTCCAAGGGCCTACCTGGTACTGACAAAGGCTTCTGTCCGGGAAAACAAAACTCAGAAACGCACGTTCCTGGTCTCAGTTTGCAGAGCTCCATGGGCACTCTCAAAGCAGCGCGAGTTGGCACAGGTGGCAGCTTGTCCTTTGGGCAGCATCTTGATATTCATGGAAATCCAGCAGGCTGCCTGCCCTTAAAGACCAAGGGCCTACCTGGCACTGCAAATGCTTCTGCCCAGGGAAACAAAACTCAGCACCCCAGGTTCATGGTCTCAGTTTGCAGAGCTCCATGGGCACTCTCAAAGCAGCCCGAGTTGACACAGGTGGCAGCTTGTCCCTGGGCAGCATCTTGATATTCGTGGAAATCTTCCTGCCAGCCTGCCCCTAAGGAACAAGGGCCTACCTGGCACTGAGAGAGGCTTCTGCCCGGGAAAACAAAACCCACAATCCTACGTTCCTGGTTTCTGTTTGCAGAGCTCCAAGGGCACTCTCAAAGCAGCGCGAGTTGGCACAGGTGGCAGCTTGTCCTTTGGCAGCATCTTGATATTCATGGAAATCCAGCAGGCTGCCTGCCCTTAAAGACCAAGGGCCTACCTGGCACTGCAAATGCTTCTGCCCAGGGAAACAAAACTCAGCACCCCAGGTTCATGGTCTCAGTTTGCAGAGCTCCATGGGCACTCTCAAAGCAGCCCGAGTTGGCACAGGTGGCAGCTTGCCCCTGGGCGGCATCTTGATATTGGCGGAAATCCAGCCGGCAGCCGGCCCATAAGTGCCAAGGGCCTACCTGGTACTGACAAATGCTTCTGCCCAGGGAAACAAAACAGACCAACCCACGTTAATGGTCTCAGTTTGCAGAGCTCCATGGGCACTCTCAAGGCAGCGTGAGTTGGCACAGGTGGCAGCTTGTCCCTGGGCAGCATCTTCAGATTCGCAAAAACCCAGCAGGCAGCTGGCCCCGAAGGGCGAAGGCCTACCTGGTACTGACAAAGGCTTCTGCCCAGGTAAACTAAGCTCACCACACCACGTGCCTGGTCTCAGATTGCAGAACTCCATGGGCACACTCAAAGCAGCCTGAGTTGGCACAGGTGGCAGCTTGTCCCTGGGCGGCATCTTGATATTGGCGGAAATCCAGCAGGCAGACGGCCCCTAAGGACTGAGGGCCTACCTGATACTGACACAGCTTCTGCCCCGGAATACAAAACTCACCAGCCCACGTTCCTGGTCTCAGTTGGCAGAGCTCTTTAGGCACTCTGCAAGCAGCCTGACTTGGCACTGGTGGCAGCCTGTCCCTTGGTGGCAACTTGAAATTCGTGGAAATCTAGCAACCAGCTAGCCGCAGTGGGCTGGTGTTGTGCGGCTTGCTTCTTCACCTCCTGCAAGCTGCCGGCTCTCCGTCTAGCGAAAGCGAAAGAGCCGCTACTTCGCGCACTGCTGCTTGTGCCGGTGGCGGTGCGCTCCGGAGCGCTGCTTCGGGCGAAAGACGCCGGCCAGCGGCACTTCGCTCCGGACAGCCCCGTACCTCCGTCTTCTGCCTCTCTCGTCGTCTGCATCCAAGCCAAAAGCTTCTCCATGACTTCTCGCCGAGAGAGAAAGTGTGCCAGCACTGCAAACATCTACCGATCTTGTTTGACGAGTTCACCCAGTTCTTTGCATCTCGCAGCGCAAAGAGACCCGCAAGAGTTTCCACGGAGTGTTGCAGGAGCACTAGCAAGATGCATTGCAAAGTTGTCCAAAAACTTCTTCCATTCGCATGCTAACGTGATTTTCAAAGGCATACTAATGGCAATCCACCATCCCGCAGCAGTAAGAGAGCTGCGCCCACAATGCTGCTGTTGTGCGGCTTGCTTCTTCACCTCCTGCAAGCTGCCGGCTCTCCGTCTAGCGAAAGCGAAAGAGCCGCTACTTCGCGCACTGCTGCTTGTGCCGGTGGCGGTGCGCTCCGGAGCGCTGCTTCGGGCGAAAGACGCCGGCCAGCGGCACTTCGCTCCGGATAGCCCCGTACCTCCGTCTTCTGCCTCTCTCGTCGTCTGCATCCTAGCCAAAAGCTTCTCCATGACTTCTCGCCGAGAGAGAAAGTGTGCCAGCACTGCAAACATCTACCGATCTTGTTTGACGAGTTCACCCAGTTCTTTGCATCTCGCAGAGCAAAGAGACCCGCAAGAGTTTCCACGGAGAGTTGCAGGAGCACTAGCAAGATGCATTGCAAAGTTGCCAAAAAACTTCTTCCATTCGCATGCTAACGTGATTTTCAAAGGCATACGAGTGGCAATCCACCATCCCGCAGCAGTAAGAGAGCTGCGCCCACAAGGCTGCTGTTGTGCGGCTTGCTTCTTCACCTCCTGCAAGCTGCCGGCTCTCCGTCTACCGAAGGCGAAAGAGCCGCTTCTTCGCGCACTGCTGCTTGTGCCGGTGGCGGTGCGCTCCGGAGCGCTGCTTCGGGCGATAGACGCCGGCCAGCGGCACTTCGCTCCGGATAGCCCCGTACCTCCGTCTTCTGCCTCTCTCGTCGTCTGCATCCTAGCCAAAAGCTTCTCCATGACTTCTCGCCGAGAGAGAAACTGTGCCAGCACTGCAAACATCTTCCGATCTTGCTTGACGAGTTCACCCAGTTCTTTGCATCTCGCAGCGCAAAGAGACCCGCAAGAGTTTCCACGGAGCGTTGCAGGAGCACTAGCAAGATGCATTGCAAAGTTGTCCAAAAACTTCTTCCACTCGCATGCTAACGTGATTTTCAAAGGCATGCGAGTGGCAATCCACCATCCCGCAGCAGTTCGAGAGCTGCGCCCACAATGCTGCTGTTGTGCGGCTTGCTTCTTCACCTCCTGCAAGCTGCCGGCTCTCCGTCTAGCGAAAGCGAAAGAGCCGCTACTTCGCGCACTGCTGCTTGTGCCGGTGGCGGTGCGCTCCGGCGCGCTGCTTCGGGCGAAAGACGCCGGCCAGCGGCACTTCGCTCCGGACAGCCCCGTACCTCCGTCTTCTGCCTCTCTCGTCGTCTGCATCCTAGCCAAAAGCTTCTCCATGACTTTTCGCCGACAGAAATTGGGTGCCAGCACAGCAAACGTCTCCCAGTCTTGGCCCTGATTTTTGTCGTGGCTGCGCATTGTTGAAGCATTTATCTTTTTAATAAAGCGGCGAATTTATTTCGAGATGGCTATGATCTCTTCATACTTATCCTTGTGCGGTCAAGACACAGCAACAATACATTCTTGAGAAAGGAAAACATCTCGAGAGATATTCCAGTCCATCGGTGTGGCGCAGCTGCTGAAAAAGGGCAAAGCTGAAGAACCTTGCTCATCTTAATTTCTGTGCATCTCGCAGCATGCGAAGCATGAGGCAGCCGAGCACCGCGCTTTTGTGCGCTCTTAATGGAATTGCAAAAAATCCCACAGCTTTTCATCCACAAGCACAGTCAGCTGCATTTGCTTTTGCTTCTTGAAAAACTCACCGCTCTCCTTATATCGGTGTAGATCTTGATCTCTGGTTCCTGGGACTTTACCCAAGTGTTTGCTGTTTTGTACTTTCTTCTTTGGCAGTCAGGAACTTGTATATATAATCTGGTACATGTTTCTTGGAAAACATTTCCTGTCTAAAAATGATACATAGCTGCAATTTACCCGAC
>NW_024037306.1:0-17815 GCF_015832195.1 Motacilla alba alba | reverse complement strand
GGTACTGACAAAGGCTTCTGCCCAGGGAAACAAAATCCACCAACCCACGTTCCACATCTCAGTTTGCAGAGCTCCGTGGGCACTCTCAAAGCAGCCCGAGTTGGCACAGGTGGCAGCTTGTCCCTGGGCGGCATCTTGATATTTGTGGAAATCCTGCAGGCAGCCGGCCCCCAACGGCCAAGGGCCGACCTGGTACTGACAAAGGCTTCTGCCCGGGAAAACAAAACCCAGCACCCCACGTTTCTGGTCTCAGTTTGCAGAGCTCCGTGGGCACTCTCAAAGCAGCCCGAGTTGGCACAGGTGGCAGCTTGTCCCTGGGCGTCATCTTGATATTTGTGGAAATCCTGCAGGCAGCCGGCCCCCAAGGGCCAAGGCCTGACCTGGTACTGAAAAAGGCTTCTGCCCGGGGAAACAAAACCCACCACCCCACGTTCCACATCTCAGTTTGCAGAGCTCCATGGGCACTCTCAAACCAGCCCGAGTTGGCACAGGTGGCAGCTTGTCCCTGGGCGGCATCTTGATATTTGTGGAAATCCAGCCGGCAGCCTGCCCCTGAGGAACAAGGACTCTCCTGGTACTGACAAAGGCTTCTGCCCGGGGAAAGAAAACCCACCACCCCATGTTCCACATCTCAGTTTGCAGAGCTCCATGGGCACTCTCAAAGCAGCCTAAGTTGGCACAGGTGGCAGCTTGTCCCTGGGCGGCATCTTGTTATTGGCGGAAATCCAGCAGGCAGACGGCCCCTAAGGGCCGTGGGCCTACCTGGAACAGACAAAGGCTTCTGCCCAGGTAAACAAAATTCGCCAACACACGTTCATGGTCTCAGTTTGCAGAGCTCCATGGGTACTCTAAAATCAGCGTGAGTTGCCACAGGTGGCAGCTTGTCCCTGGGCGGCATCTTGATATTCGTCGAAATCCGGCAGGCCGACGGCCCCTAAGGACTGAGAGCCTACCTGGTACTGACAAAGGCTTCTGCCCAGGAAAAAAAAACCCACCACCCCACGTTCCGGGTCTCAGTTTGCAGAGCTCCATGGGCACTCTCAAGGCAGCGCGAGTTGGCACAGGTGGCAGCTTGTCCCTGGGCAGCATCTTCAGATTCGCAAAAACCCAGCAGGCAGCTGGCCCCGAAGGGCGAAGGCCTACCTGGTACTGACAAAGGCTTCTGCCCAGGTAAACTAAGCTCACCACACCACGTGCCTGGTCTCAGATTGCAGAACTCCATGGGCACACTCAAAGCAGCCCGAATTGGCACAGGTGGCAGTTTGTCCCTGGGCGGCATCTTGATATTCGCGGAAATCCAGCGAGCAGCCGCCCCAAAGGTCCAAGGGCCTATCTGGTACTGACAAAGGCTTCTGCCCGGGGAAAGAAAACCCACCACGCCACGTTCCTGGTCTCAGTTTGCAGAGCTCCATGGGCACTCTCAAAGCAGCCTGAGTTGGCACAGGTGGCAGCTTGTCCCTGGGCGGCATCTTGATATTGGCGGAAATCCAGCAGGCAGACGGCCCCTAAGGACTGAGGGCCTACCTGATACTGACACAGCTTCTGCCCCGGAATACAAAACTCACCAGCCCACGTTCCTGGTCTCAGTTGGCAGAGCTCTTTAGGCACTCTGCAAGCAGCCTGACTTGGCACTGGTGGCAGCCTGTCCCTTGGTGGCAACTTGAAATTCGTGGAAATCTAGCAACCAGCTAGCCGCAGTGGGCTGGTGTTGTGCGGCTTGCTTCTTCACCTCCTGCAAGCTGCCGGCTCTCCGTCTAGCGAAAGCGAAAGAGCCGCTACTTCGCGCACTGCTGCTTGTGCCGGTGGCGGTGCGCTCCGGAGCGCTGCTTCGGGCGAAAGACGCCGGCCAGCGGCACTTCGCTCCGGACAGCCCCGTACCTCCGTCTTCTGCCTCTCTCGTCGTCTGCATCCTAGCCAAAAGCTTCTCCATGACTTCTCGCCGAGAGAGAAAGTGTGCCAGCACTGCAAACATCTACCGATCTTGTTTGACGAGTTCACCCAATTCTTCGCATCTCGCAGCTCAAAGAGACCCGCAAGAGTTTCCACGGAGCGTTGCAGGAGCACTAGCAAGATGCATTGCAAAGTTGTCCAAAAACTTCTTCCATTCGCATGCTAACGTGATTTTCAAAGGCATACGAGTGGCAATCCACCATCCCGCAGCAGTAAGAGAGCTGCGCCCACAATGCTGCTGTTGTGCGGCTTGCTTCTTCACCTCCTGCAAGCTGCCGGCTCTCCGTCTAGCGAAAGCGAAAGAGCCGCTACTTCGCGCACCGCTGCTTGTGCCGGTGGCGGTGCGCTCCGGAGCGCTGCTTCGGGCGAAAGACGCCGGCCAGCGGCACTTCGCTCCGGACAGCCCCGTACCTCCGTCTTCTCCCTCTCTCGTCGTCTGCATCCTAGCCAAAAGCTTCTCCATGACTTCTCGCCGAGAGAGAAAGTGTGCCAGCACTGCAAACATCTTCCGATCTTGCTTGACGAGTTCACCCAGTTCTTTGCATCTCGCAGCGCAAAGAGACCCGCAAGAGTTTCCACGGAGTGTTGCAGGAGCACTAGCAAGATGCATTGCAAAGTTGTCCAAAAACTTCTTCCATTCGCATGCTAACGTGATTTTCAAAGGCATACGAGTGGCAATCCACCATCCCGCAGCAGTTCGACAGCTGCGCCCACAATGCTGCTGTTGTGCGGCTTGCTTCTTCACCTCCTGCAAGCTGCCGGCTCTCCGTCTAGCGAAAGCGAAAGAGCCGCTACTTCGCGCACTGCTGCTTGTGCCGGTGGCGGTGCGCTCCGGAGCGCTGCTTCGGGCGAAAGACGCCGGCCAGCGGCACTTCGCTCCGGACAGCCCCGTACCTCCGGCTTCTGCCTCATACGTCGTCCCCATCCTAGCCAAAAGCTTCTCCATGACTTCTCGCCGAGAGAGAAAGTGTGCCAGCACTGCAAACATCTTCCGATCTTGTTTGACGCGTTCAGCCAGTTCTTTGCATCCCGCAGCTCAAAGAGACCCGCAAGAGTTTCCACGGAGCGTTGCAGGAGCACTAGCAAGATGCATTGCAAAGTTGTCCAAAAACTTCTTCCATTCGCATGCTAACGTGATTTTCAAAGGCATACGAGTGGCATTCCACCATCCCGCAGCAGTTCGACAGCTGCGCCCACAATGCTGCTGTTGTGCGGCTTGCTTCTTCACCTCCTGCAAGCTGCCGGCTCTCCGTCTAGCGAAAGCGAAAGAGCCGCTACTTCGCGCACTGCTGCTTGTGCCGGTGGCGGTGCGCTCCGGAGCGCTGCTTCGGGCGATAGACGCCCGCGAGCGGCACTTCGCTCCGGACAGCTCCGTACCTCCGTCTTCTGCCTCTCTCGTCGTCTGCATTCTAGCCTAAAGCTTTTCCATGACTTCTCGCCGAGAGAGAAAGTGTGCCAGCACTGCAAACATCTTCCGATCTTGCTTGACGAGTTCACCCAGTTCTTTGCATCTCACAGAGCAAAGAGACCCGCAAGAGTTTCCACGGAGCGTTGCAGGAGCACTAGCAAGATGCATTGCAAAGTTGTCCAAAAACTTCTTCCATTCGCATGCTAACGTGATTTTCAAAGGCATACGAGTGGCATTCCACCATCCCGCAGCAGTTCGAGAGCTGCGCCCACAATGCTGCTGTTGTGCGGCTTGCTTCTTCACCTCCTGCAAGCTGCCGGCTCTCCGTCTAGCGAAAGCGAAAGAGCCGCTACTTCGCGCACTGCTGCTTGTGCCGGTGGCGGTGCGCTCCGGAGCGCTGCTTCGGGCGAAAGACGCCGGCCAGCGGCACTTCGATCCGGACAGCCCCGTACCTCCGTCTTCTGCCTCTCTCGTCGTCTGCATCCTAGCCAAAAGCTTCTCCATGACTTCTCGCCGAGAGAGAAAGTGTGCCAGCACTGCAAACATCTACCGATCTTGTTTGACGAGTTCACCCAGTTCTTTGCATCTCGCAGCGCAAAGAGACCCGCAAGAGTTTCCACGGAGTGTTGCAGGAGCACTAGCAAGATGCATTGCAAAGTTGTCCAAAAACTTCTTCCATTCGCATGCTAACGTGATTTTCAAAGGCATACGAGTGGCAATCCACCATCCCGCAGCAGTAAGAGAGCTGCGCCCACAAGGCTGCTGTTGTGCGGCTTGCTTCTTCACCTCCTGCAAGCTGCCGGCTCTCCGTCTAGCGAAGGCGAAAGAGCCGCTTCTTCGCGCACTGCTGCTTGTGCCGGTGGCGGTGCGCTCCGGAGCGCTGCTTCGGGCGAAAGACGCCGGCCAGCGGCACTTCGCTCCGGACAGCCCCGTACCTCCGTCTTCTGCCTCTCTCGTCGTCTGCATCCTAGCCAAAAGCTTCTCCATGACTTCTCGCCGAGAGAGAAAGTGTGCCAGCACTGCAAACATCTACCGATCTTGTTTGACGAGTTCACCCAGTTCTTTGCATCTCGCAGCGCAAAGAGACCCGCAAGAGTTTCCACGGAGCGTTGCAGGAGCACTAGCAAGATGCACTGCAAAGTTGTCCAAAAACTTCTTCCATTCGCATGCTAACGTGATTTTCAAAGGCATACGAGTGGCAATCCACCATCCCGCAGCAGTTCGAGAGCTGCGCCCACAATGCTGCTGTTGTGCGGCTTGCTTCTTCACCTCCTGCAAGCTGCCGGCTCTCCGTCTACCGAAGGCGAAAGAGCCGCTACTTCGCGCACTGCTGCTTGTGATGGTCTCGGTGCGTCCCCGTGTGGTGCTTCGGGCGAAAGACGCCGGCCAGCGGCACTTCGCTCCGGACAGCCCCGTACCTCCGTCTTCTGCCTCTCTCGTCGTCTGCATCCAAGCCAAAAGCTTCTCCATGACTTTTCGCCGACAGAAATTGGGTGCCAGCACAGCAAACGTCTCCCAGTCTTGGCCCTGATTTTTGTCGTGGCTGCGCATTGTTGAAGCATTTATCTTTTTAATAAAGCGGCGAATTTATTTCGAGATGGCTATGATCTCTTCATACTTATCCTTGTGCGGTCAAGACGCAGCAACAATACATTCTTGAGAAAGGAAAACATCTCGAGAGATATTCCAGTCCATCGGTGTGGCGCAGCTGCTGAAAAAGGGCAAAGCTGAAGAACCTTGCTCATCTTAATTTCTGTGCATCTCGCAGCATGCGAAGCATGAGGCAGCCGAGCACCGCGCTTTTGTGCGCTCTTAATGGAATTGCAAAAAATCCCACAGCTTTTCATCCACAAGCACAGTCAGCTGCATTCGCTTTTGCTTCTTGAAAAACTCACCGCTCTCCTTATATCGGTGTAGATCTTGATCTCTGGTTCCTGGGACTTTACCCAAGTGTTTGCTGTTTTGTACTTTCTTCTTTGGCAGTCAGGAACTTGTATATATAATCTGGTACATGTTTCTTGGAAAACATTTCCTGTCTAAAAATGATACATAGCTGCAATTTACCCGACTGTATATAACTACTCTTTTACTGTATAAAAAAGTGTATTAGAATGATACACCACCTGAATTTCAATGATTGAAAAAAGCGTCTTACTTCTTTTTCCTATTCTCTGTATTTCCTTCTCTTTGTTATGTTTCTTTGGCTATTATGTGCGTGCCCAATGGTTTTTCTGTTCCTGTTGTGGGACAGCAAATGTTCAGGCTCTTCTAATTTTGTCACTAATTAAATAATCCATCTTCCCCGCCGGAAAGATGCAGGATGTGTCTCATTTTCACTGCTCCTGTTTTGTTTCCTTATTCTTTTGAATGGCTCCCTGTCTTCCTACTCACACTCTGAGTAACGAATTTCTAATTTTCTTTCCTATCTGCCTTTATCAATTTTTCTCTGACTTGGATGCTATTGAATTAAGCCATGCCAAGTTGAAGAATTGCATCAAGAAGAGTGCTCAATGAAAAAAAAAAACATTTAGTTTTGGGGTTCTATCACAGAAGAGTTCAAAGACTCTTCCCATGTGAAGAATATCTGATGAATATCTTAAAAACTATCATCTCTGTGTAAGTATTTTGCATCCAGTTCTTGCTCTAGTCCTTGCTTTGGCAAATTTGACACAAGTGAGGCATTGTGTGTTTTGCAGCTTCTAGGGAGATGGTTCCAGGTCTTGAGAAAGTCGTGGGCTTTGTCTCATCTTTAGACATCTGAAAATCACCTAGGCATCCCAAAGACTCATTAGAAATACAAATACCTGCAGGGAACCGGAGGTGAGCTTCATCTTACCATGTGTCTTGAACAGGGTGTTCTATGTGTGAAAGAGATTCTAGTCAGAATTCTGCTCAGTACAGTCCATCAAGTTGAGAGAATTGATCATTTTAATCTGGGCTTTAGATCCACAGAGGCTGAAGGTGTCTCCATGCTCCAGTGCCTATCAGTCTTCTCAAATATTTCAATCCATGAGTTGAATTCTAGAAGCAAAAACTTTTCTCCAGGTGACCTTTACCAAGAGACTCAATGTTAGGTGGAATCAAACAACTCCTTTTTTATCCATTTTATCGAAAGTGATCTTAAAGATTCAATCCATATGCTTAGGTGAGAGAAATCCTACCATTGGCAGATGGCATGTATTGGCCAGTATTGACAGCAGAAAGAAGCAAAAAAGCATGCCAAAAATGCTGAATGCAGTAAGCAGACCATCAAGCAAACCGGTGGAAAAATAGTTGCTTTGTATGTAAGATGAATCGGAGAGATACATATGGAGTTCTTCATGATGTTTTTCATTGACATTTAAACTAGGAAAGAGGTTAAAACTATGATGGAAGGGATTAATTGCTTGATGTTAGAGTATTTCTTTAGAGAGACATAACAAGTGAATACATGTTTAACCAGTTATCGGCTTCCCATCAGCAATGGGTGCACTTTAATTGCCTTTAAAAGCTGTAATGAAATACTTTTTAAAGCAATTTTTTCCCCTTATTTTTGCAAGAGCTTTTTTCTGTTATTTTTGAAAAATAGGAAAAATTTCCAGTAAAGGATCAACGGGCTGCTCTGTCATTTAATATTAGAAAACACTTATGGTATACTTTCTAGAAGAAAAAGTACCTAAAAAAAGGAGTATTCCCATTATGCTTGTAAAACGATCTTCCAACCATAAGAAAATCAAAACTTATACTATTTCAAGGATCTCACACTCCTAGAACACATTCATTTAACACACTCATAATTTATCAAACACAGCTTGTAATTAGACCTCTAAGAGTCAAACAGAGCGTTGTATCCACAGGCACTGTGAGAGCAGCCTGAGGTGGCACAGGTGGCAGGTTGTACGTGAGCTAGATCTTGATCAATGCGGCATTACAGCAGCCAACCGGGGCCTGCACGCAAGGCCCATCCAAAAAATGTGGTGAGCTTTTTCCCAGGGAAACCAAACTCACCACCTCACCTTCCTGGTCTCAGGCCCCAAATGGCCACAAAAGTACTGTGCGGGCAACAGCCCAGGAAAAAAACCTCAACACCTCACCGTCTAGGTCTCAGTTTGCAGAGCTCTGTGGGCACTGTGCAAGCACCCAACGTTGGCACAGCTATCAGCCTTTAATTGGATGGCATCCTGATTAATACAGAAATCGAGCAGGCACCAAGCATCAACGTGCTTAGGGACACCTAGGTATTGTGCATTATACTGCCCAAGGAGAAAAAAACCCACCACCCCAAGGTCTTAGTCTCAGTTTGCAGAGTTCCGTGGGCACTCTCAAAGCAGCCAGAGCTAGCACAGGTGGCAGCTTGTCCCTGAGAGGCATCTTGATATTTGTGGATATCCAGGAGGCAACAGGCCCCTTAGGGCCGAGGGCCTACCTGGTACTGACAAAGGCTTCTTCCCAGAAAAACAAAGCTCACCATCCCACGTTGCTGGTCTCAGTTTGTAGAGCTCCATGGGCACTCTCAAAGCAGCCCGAGTTGGCACAGGTGGCAGCTTGACCCGGGACGGCACCGTGATATTCGGGCAAATCCAGCGGGGAGCCGGCCGCTAAGGGTGGAGGGCCGACCTAGTACAGAGATAGTCTTCTACCCAGCAAAACAAGACACACTACCCGACGTTCCAGGCCACAGTTTGAAGAGCTCCATGGGCACTCTCAAAGCAGCCCGAGTTGGCACAGGTGGCAGCTTGTCCCTGGGCGGCATCTTGTTATTCGGGGAAATCCAGCCTGCAACCGGACCCATAGGGCCGAAGGCCTACCTGGTACTGACAAAGGCTTCTGCCGGGAAAACAAAACTCAGAACCCCACGGTCCCGGTCTCAGTTTGCAGAGCTCCATGGGCACTCTCAAAGCAGCCCGAGTTGGCACAGGTGGCAGAATATCCCTGGGCGGCATCTTGATATTCGTGGAAATCCAGCAGGCAGCCAGCCATGAAGGGCCGAGGGCCTACCTGCTACTGACAAAGGCTTCTGCCGAGGAAAAAAAAAAACTCCCCATCCCACGCTCCTGGTTTCTGTTTGTAGAGCACCATGGGTACTCTCAAAGCAGCCCAAGTTGGCACAGGTGGCAGCTTGTTCCTGGGCGGCATCTAGATATGCGTGGAAATCCAGCAGGCAGACTGCCTCTAAGGGCCGAGGTCCTACTTGGTACTGACAAAGGGTTCTGCCCGGGAAAAAAAAACCCGAAACCCCACATACTTTGGCTCAGTTTGAAGAGATCCGTGGGCACTCTCAAAGCAGCGTGAGTTGGCACAGGTGGCAGCTTGTCCCTGGGCGGCATCTTGATATTCGTGGAAGTCTTGCTGCCAGCCTGCCCCTAAGGGCCGAGGGCCTACCTGGTACTTACAATGGCTTCTGCCCGGGGAAACATAACCCATAACCCCATGCACCCTGTCTCAGTTTTTAGAGCTCCGTGGGCACCCTCAAAGCAGCCCGAGCCGGCACAGGTGGCAGCTTGTCCCTGGGCAGCATCTTGATATTCGTGGAAATTCAGCAGGCAGCCTGCCCCTAAGGAACAAGGGCCTACCTGGTACTGAGAGAGGCTTCTGCCCGAGAAAACAAAACCCACAACCCTAGGTTATGGTCTCAGTTTGCAGAGCTCCGTGGGCACCCTCAAAGCAGCGCGAGTTGGCCCAAGTGGCAGCTTGTCCCTGGGCAGCATCTTGATATTCGTGGAAATCCAGCAGGCAGACGGCCCTGAAGTTCCGAGAGCCTGCCTGGTACTGCAAATGCTTCTGCCCGGGGAAACAAAACTCACCAAGGCAAGTTCCTGGTCTAACTTTGCAGAGCTCCATGGGCACTCTCAAAGCAGCCCGAGTTGGCACAGGTGGCAGCTTGTCCCTGGGTGGCATCTTGATATTCGTGGAAATCCAGCAGGCAGACTGCCTCTAAGGGCAGAGGGCCTACTTCGTACTGACAAAGGCTTCTGCCCGGGAAAACAAAACCCATAACCCCACATACTTTATCTCAGTTTGAAGAGCTCCGTGGGCACTCTCAAAGCAGCCCGAGTTGGCACAAGTGGCAGCTTGTCCCTGGGCAGCATTTTGATATTCGTGGAAATCCTGCAGGCAGCTGGCCCCCAAGGGCCAAGGGCCGACCTGGTACTGACAAAGGCTTCTGCCCGGGAAAACAAAACTCAGAACACCACGTTTCTGGTCTCAGTTTGCAGCGCACCATGGGCACTCTCAAAGCAGCGCGAGTTGGCACAGGTGGCAGCTTGTCCCTGGGCAGCATCTTGATATGCGTGGAAATCCAGCAGGCTGCCTGCCCTTAAGGACTGAGGGCGTACCTGGCACTTCAAATGCTTCTGCCCGGAGAAACAAAACTCAGCACCCCAGGTTCATGGTCTCAGTTTGCAGAGCTCCATGGGCACTCTCAAAGCAGCACGAGTTGGCACAGGTGGCAGCTTGTCCCTGGGCAGCATCTTGATATTCGGGGAAATCCAGCCGGCAGCCTGCCCCTGAGGAACAAGGGCCTTCCTGGTACTGACAAAGGCTTCTGCCCAGGGAAACAAAATCCACCACCCCACGTTCCACATCTCAGTTTGCAGAGCTCCGTGGGCACTCTCAAAGCAGCCCGAGTTGGCACAGGTGGCAGCTTGTCCCTGGGCGGCATCTTGATATTTGTGGAAACCCTGCAGGCAGCCGGCCCCCAAGGGCCAAGGGCCGACCTGGTACTGACAAAGGCTTCTGCCCGGGAAAACAAAACCCAGCACCCCACGTTTCTGGTCTCAGTTTGCAGAGCTCCGTGGGCACTCTCAAAGCAGCCCGAGTTGGCACAGGTGGCAGCTTGTCCCTGGGCGGCATCTTGATATTCGTGGAAATCTTCCTGCCAGCCTGCACCTAAGGAACAAGGGCATACCTGGTACTGAGAGAGGCTTCTGCCCGGGAAAACAAAACCCACAGTCCTACGTTCCTGGTCTCAGTTTGCAGAGCTCCGTGGGCACCCTCATAGCAGCACGAGTTGGCCCAAGTGGCAGCTGGTCCCTGGGCAGCATCTTGATATTCGTGGAAATTCAGCAGGCAGCCTGCCCCTAAGGAACAAGGGCCTACCTGATACTGAGAGAGGCTTCTGCCCGAGAAAACAAAACCCACAACCCTAGGTTATGGTCTCAGTTTGCAGAGCTCTGTGGGCACCCCCAAAGCAGCGCGAGTTGGCCCAAGTGGCAGCTTGTCCCTGGGCAGCATCTTGATATTCGTGGAAATCCAGCAGGCAGACGGCCCTGAAGTTCCGAGAGCCTGCCTGGTACTGCAAATGCTTCTGCCCGGGGAAACAAAACTCACCAAGGCAAGTTCCTGGTCTCACTTTGCAGAGCTCCATGGGCACTCTCAAAGCAGCCCGAGTTGGCACAGGTGGCAGCTTGTCCCTGGGTGGCATCTTGATATGCGTGGAAATCCAGCAGGCAGACTGCCTCTAAGGGCTGAGGGCCTACTTCGTACTGACAAAGGCTTCTGCCCGGGAAAACAAAACCCATAACCCCACATACTTTCTCTCAGTTTGAAGAGCTCCGTGGGCACCCTCAAAGCAGCGCGAGTTGGCACAAGTGGCAGCTTGTCCCTGGGCAGCATCTTGATATTCGTGGAAATCCAGCCGGCAGCCTGCCCCTGAGGAACAAGGGCCTTCCTGGTACTGACAAAGGCTTCTGCCCAGGGAAACAAAATCCACCACCCCACGTTCCACATCTCAGTTTGCAGAGCACCGTGGGCACTCTCAAAGCAGCCCGAGTTGGCACAGGTGGCAGCTTGTCCCTGGGCGGCATCTTGATATTTGTGGAAATCCTGCAGGCAGCCGGCCCCCAAGGGCCAAGGGCCGACCTGGTACTGACAAAGGCTTCTGCCCGGGAAAACAAAACCCAGCACCCCACGTTTCTGGTCTCAGTTTGCAGAGCTCCGTGGGCACTCTCAAAGCAGCCCGAGTTGGCACAGGTGGCAGCTTGTCCCTGGGCGGCATCTTGATATTTGTGGAAATCCTGCAGGCAGCCGGCCCCCAAGGGCCAAGGCCTGACCTGGTACTGACAAAGGCTTCTGCCCGGGGAAACAAAACCCACCACCCCACGTTCCAGGTCTCAGTTTGCAGAGCTCCATGGGCACTCTCAAAGCAGCCCGAGTTGGCACAGGTGGCAGCTTGTACCTGGGCGGCATCTTGATATTCGTGGAAATCCAGCAGGCAGCCTGCCCCTGTGGAACAAGGGCCGACCTGACACTGACAAAGGCTTCTGACCGGGAAAACAATACTCAGAACACCACTTTCCTGGTCCCAGTTTGCAGAGCTCCATGGGCACTCTCAAAGCAGCCCGAGTTGGCACAGGTGGCAGCTTGTCCCTGGGCAGCATCTTGATATTCGTGGAAATCCAGCAGGCAGACTGCCCATAAGGAACAAGGACCCTCCTGGTACTGACAAAGGCTTCTGCCCTGGAAAACAAAACCCAGCACCCCACGTTTCTGGTCTCAGTTTGCAGAGCACCATGGGCACTCTCAAAGCAGCCCGAGTTGGCACAGGTGGCAGCTCCTCCGTGGGCAGCATCCTGATATTCGTGGAAATTCAGCAGGCTGACGGCCCTGAAAGACCGTGGGCCTACCTAGTACTGACAAATACTTCTGCCCGGGAAAACAAAACTCAGCACCCCACGGTCCTGGTCACAGTTTGCAGAGCTCCGTGGGCACTCTCAAAGCAGCGTGAGTTGGCACAGGTGGCAGCTTGTCCCTGGGCGGAAACTTGATTTTCGTGGAAATCCTGGTGCCAGCCTCCCCCAAAGGCCCGAGGGCCTACCTGGTCCTGCAAATGTTTCTGCCCGGGAAAACAACACCGACAAACCCACGTTCCTGGTCTCAGTTTGAAGAACTCCGTGGGCACTCTCAAAGCAGCCCGAGTTGGCACAGGTGGCAGAATATCCCTGGGCAGCATTTTGATATTCGGGGAAATCTTGCTTCCAGGCTGTCCCTAAGGAACAAGGGCCTACTTGGTACTGACAAAGGCTTCTGCCCTGGAAAACAAAACCCAGCACGCCACGTTTCTGGTCTCAGTTTGCAGAGCACCATGGGCACTCTCAAAGCAGCGTGAGTTGGCACAGGTGGCAGCTTGTCCCTGGGCAGCATCTTGATATTCGTGGAAATCCAGCAGGCTGCCTGCCCTTAAGGACCGAGGGCCTACCTGGCACTGCAAATGCTTCTGCCCGGAGAAACAAAACTCAGCACCCCAGGTTCATGGTCTCAGTTTGCAGAGCTCCGTGGGCACTCTCAAAGCAGCCCGAGTTGGCACAGGTGGCAGAATATCCCTGGGCAGCATCTTGATATTCGTGGAAAGCTTGCTGCCAGCCTGCACCTAAGGAACAAGGGCATACCTGGTACTGAGAGAGGCTTCTGCCCGGGAAAACAAAACCCACAGTCCTACGTTCCTGGTCTCAGTTTGCAGAGCTCCGTGGGCACCCTCATAGCAGCACGAGTTGGCCCAAGTGGCAGCTGGTCCCTGGGCAGCATCTTGATATTCGTGGAAATTCAGCAGGCAGCCTGCCCCTAAGGAACAAGGGCCTACCTGATACTGAGAGAGGCTTCTGCCCGAGAAAACAAAACCCACAACCCTAGGTTATGGTCTCAGTTTGCAGAGCTCCGTGGGCACCCCCAAAGCAGCGCGAGTTGGCCCAAGTGGCAGCTTGTCCCTGGGCAGCATCTTGATATTCGTGGAAATCCAGCAGGCAGACGGCCCTGAAGTTCCGAGAGCCTGCCTGGTACTGCAAATGCTTCTGCCCGGGGAAACAAAACTCACCAAGGCAAGTTCCTGGTCTCACTTTGCAGAGCTCCATGGGCACTCTCAAAGCAGCCCGAGTTGGCACAGGTGGCAGCTTGTCCCTGGGTGGCATCTTGATATTCGTGGAAATCCAGCAGGCAGACTGCCTCTAAGGGCTGAGGGCCTACTTCGTACTGACAAAGGCTTCTGCCCGGGAAAACAAAACCCATAACCCCACATACTTTCTCTCAGTTTGAAGAGCTCCGTGGGCACCCTCAAAGCAGCGCGAGTTGGCACAAGTGGCAGCTTGTCCCTGGGCAGCATCTTGATATTCGTGGAAATCCAGCCGGCAGCCTGCCCCTGAGGAACAAGGGCCTTCCTGGTACTGACAAAGGCTTCTGCCCAGGGAAACAAAATCCACCACCCCACGTTCCACATCTCAGTTTGCAGAGCACCGTGGGCACTCTCAAAGCAGCCCGAGTTGGCACAGGTGGCAGCTTGTCCCTGGGCGGCATCTTGATATTTGTGGAAATCCTGCAGGCAGCCGGCCCCCAAGGGCCAAGGGCCGACCTGGTACTGACAAAGGCTTCTGCCCGGGAAAACAAAACCCAGCACGCCACGTTTCTGGTCTCAGTTTGCAGAGCACCATGGGCACTCTCAAAGCAGCGTGAGTTGGCACAGGTGGCAGCTTGTCCCTGGGCAGCATCTTGATATTCGTGGAAATCCAGCAGGCTGCCTGCCCTTAAGGACCGAGGGCCTACCTGGCACTGCAAATGCTTCTGCCCGGAGAAACAAAACTCAGCACCCCAGGTTCATGGTCTCAGTTTGCAGAGCTCCGTGGGCACTCTCAAAGCAGCCCGAGTTGGCACAGGTGGCAGAATAGCTTGTCCCTGGGCAGCATCTTGATATTCGTGGAAAGCTTGCTGCCAGCCTGCCCCTAAGGAACAAGGGCCTACCTGGTACTGAGAGAGGCTTCTGCCCGGGAAAACAAAACCCACAGTCCTACGTTCCTGGTCTCAGTTTGCAGAGCTCCGTGGGCACCCTCATAGCAGCACGAGTTGGCCCAAGTGGCAGCTGGTCCCTGGGCAGCATCTTGATATTCGTGGAAATTCAGCAGGCAGCCTGCCCCTAAGGAACAAGGGCCTACCTGATACTTAGAGAGGCTTCTGCCCGAGAAAACAAAACCCACAACCCTAGGTTATGGTCTCAGTTTGCAGAGCTCCGTGGGCACCCCCAAAGCAGCGCGAGTTGGCCCAAGTGGCAGCTTGTCCCTGGGCAGCATCTTGATATTCGTGGAAATCCAGCAGGCAGACGGCCCTGAAGTTCCGAGAGCCTACCTGGTACTGCAAATGCTTCTGCCCGGGGAAACAAAACTCACCAAGGCAAGTTCCTGGTCTCAGTTTGCAGAGCTCCATGGGCACTCTCAAAGCAGCCCGAGTTGGCACAGGTGGCAGCTTGTCCCTGGGTGGCATCTTGATATTCGTGGAAATCCAGCAGGCAGACTGCCTCTAAGGGCTGAGGGCCTACTTCGTACTGACAAAGGCTTCTGCCCGGGAAAACAAAACCCATAACCCCACATACTTTCTCTCAGTTTGAAGAGCTCCGTGGGCACCCTCAAAGCAGCGCGAGTTGGCACAAGTGGCAGCTTGTCCCTGGGCAGCATCTTGATATTCGTGGAAATCCAGCCGGCAGCCTGCCCCTGAGGAACAAGGGCCTTCCTGGTACTGACAAAGGCTTCTGCCCAGGGAAACAAAATCCACCACCCCACGTTCCACATCTCAGTTTGCAGAGCACCGTGGGCACTCTCAAAGCAGCCCGAGTTGGCACAGGTGGCAGCTTGTCCCTGGGCGGCATCTTGATATTTGTGGAAATCCTGCAGGCAGCCGGCCCCCAAGGGCCAAGGGCCGACCTGGTACTGACAAAGGCTTCTGCCCGGGAAAACAAAACCCAGCACCCCACGTTTCTGGTCTCAGTTTGCAGAGCTCCGTGGGCACTCTCAAAGCAGCCCGAGTTGGCACAGGTGGCAGCTTGTCCCTGGGCGGCATCTTGATATTTGTGGAAATCCTGCAGGCAGCCGGCCCCCAAGGGCCAAGGCCTGACCTGGTACTGACAATGGCTTCTGCCCGGGGAAACAAAACCCACCACCCCACGTTCCAGGTCTCAGTTTGCAGAGCTCCATGGGCACTCTCAAAGCAGCCCGAGTTGGCACAGGTGGCAGCTTGTCCCTGGGCGGCATCTTGTTATTTGGGGAAATCCTGCAGGCAGCCAAGGGCCAAGGGCCGAAGGCCTACCTGGTACTGACAAAGGCTTCGGCCGGGAAAACAAAACTCAGAACCCCACGTTTCTGGTCTCAGTTTGCAGAGCTCCATGGGCACTCTCAATGCAGCCCGAGTTGGCACAGGTGGCAGAATATCCCTGGGCGGCATCTTGATATTCGTGGAAATCCAGCAGGCAGCCAGCCATGAAGGGCCGAGGGCCTACCTGGTACTGACAAAGGCTTCTGCCGAGGAAAAAAAAAAACTCACCATCCCACGCTCCTGGTTTCTGTTTGTAGAGCACCATGGGTACTCTCAAAGCAGCCCAAGTTGGCACAGGTGGCAGCTTGTTCCTGGGCGGCATCTAGATATGCGTGGAAATCCAGCAGGCAGACTGCCTCTAAGGGCCGAGGTCCTACTTGGTACTGACAAAGGGTTCTGCCCGGGAAAAAAAAACCCGAAACCCCACATACTTTGGCTCAGTTTGAAGAGATCCGTGGGCACTCTCAAAGCAGCGTGAATTGGCACAGGTGGCAGCTTGTCCCTGGGCGGCATCTTGATATTCGTGGAAGTCTTGCTGCCAGCCTGCCCCTAAGGGCCGAGGGCCTACCTGGTACTTACAATGGCTTCTGCCCGGGGAAATATAACCCATAACCCCATGTACCCTGTCTCAGTTTTTAGAGCTCCGTGGGCACCCTCAAAGCAGCCCGAGCTGGCACAGGTGGCAGCTTGTCCCTGGGCAGCATCTTGATATTCGTGGAAATTCAGCAGGCAGCCTGCCCCTAAGGAACAAGGGCCTACCTGGTACTGAGAGAGGCTTCTGCCCGAGAAAACAAAACCCACAACCCTAGGTTATGGTCTCAGTTTGCAGAGCTCCGTGGGCACCCCCAAAGCAGCGCGAGTTGGCCCAAGTGGCAGCTTGTCCCTGGGCAGCATCTTGATATTCGTGGAAATCCAGCAGGCAGACGGCCCTGAAGTTCCGAGAGCCTGCCTGGTACTGCAAATGCTTCTGCCCGGGGAAACAAAACTCACCAAGGCAAGTTCCTGGTCTCAGTTTGCAGAGCTCCATGGGCACTCTCAAAGCAGCCCGAGTTGGCACAGGTGGCAGCTTGTCCCTGGGTGGCATCTTGATATTCGTGGAAATCCAGCAGGCAGACTGCCTCTAAGGGCTGAGGGCCTACTTCGTACTGACAAAGGCTTCTGCCCGGGAAAACAAAACCCATAACCCCACATACTTTCTCTCAGTTTGAAGAGCTCCGTGGGCACCCTCAAAGCAGCCCGAGTTGGCACAAGTGGCAGCTTGTCCCTGGGCAGCATCTTGATATTCGTGGAAATCCAGCCGGCAGCCTGCCCCTGAGGAACAAGGGCCTTCCTAGTACTGACAAAGGCTTCTGCCCAGGGAAACAAAATCCACCACCCCACGTTCCACATCTCAGTTTGCAGAGCACCGTGGGCACTCTCAAAGCAGCCCGAGTTGGCACAGGTGGCAGCTTGTCCCTGGGCGGCATCTTGATATTTGTGGAAATCCTGCAGGCAGCCGGCCCCCAAGGGCCAAGGGCCGACCTGGTACTGACAAAGGCTTCTGCCCGGGAAAACAAAACCCACCACCCCACGTTTCTGGTCTCAGTTTGCAGAGCTCCGTGGGCACTCTCAAAGCAGCCCGAGTTGGCACAGGTGGCAGCTTGTCCCTGGGCGGCATCTTGATATTTGTGGAAATCCTGCAGGCAGCCGGCCCCCAAGGGCCAAGGCCTGACCTGGTACTGACAAAGGCTTCTGCCCGGGGAAACAAAACCCACCACCCCACGTTCCAGGTCTCAGTTTGCAGAGCTCCATGGGCACTCTCAAAGCAGCCCGAGTTGGCACAGGTGGCAGCTTGTCCCTGGGCGGCATCTTGTTATTTGGGGAAATCCTGCAGGCAGCCAAGGGCCAAGGGCCGAAGGCCTACCTGGTACTGACAAAGGCTTCTGCCGGGAAAACAAAACTCAGAACCCCACGTTTCTGGTCTCAGTATGCAGAGCTCCATGGGCACTCTCAAAGCAGCCCGAGTTGGCACAGGTGGCAGAATATCCCTGGGCGGCATCTTGATATTCGTGGAAATCCAGCAGGCAGCCAGCCATGAAGGGCCGAGGGCCTACCTGGTACTGACAAAGGCTTCTGCCGAGGAAAAAAAAAAAACTCACCATCCCACGCTCCTGGTTTCTGTTTGTAGAGCACCATGGGTACTCTCAAAGCAGCCCAAGTCGGCACAGGTGGCAGCTTGTTCCTGGGCGGCATCTTGATATGCGTGGAAATCCAGCAGGCAGACTGCCTCTAAGGGCCGAGGTCCTACTTGGTACTGACAAAGGGTTCTGCCCGGGAAAAAAAAACCCGAAACCCCACATACTTTGGCTCAGTTTGAAGAGATCCGTGGGCACTCTCAAAGCAGCGTGAATTGGCACAGGTGGCAGCTTGTCC
>NW_024037305.1:0-64010 GCF_015832195.1 Motacilla alba alba | reverse complement strand
TTGTCAGTACCAGTTGGGCCCTTGTTCCTCAGGGGCAGGCTGCCGGCTGGATTTCCACGAATATCAAGATGCCGCCCAGGGACAAGCTGCCACCTGTGCCAACTCGGGCTGCTTTGAGAGTGCCCACGGAGTTCTTCAAACTGAGACCAGGAACGTGGGTTTGTGGGTTTTGTTTTCCCGGGCAGAAGCCTCTCTCAGTACCAGGTAGGCCCTCGGCCCTTTGGGGGAGGCTGGCGCCAGGATTTCCACGAAAATCAAGTTTCCGCCCAGGGACAAGCTGCCACCTTTGCCAACTCGCGCTGCTTTGAGAGTGCCCACGGAGCTCTGCAAACTGTGACCAGGACCGTGGGGTGCTGAGCTTTGTTTTCCCGGGCAGAAGTATTTGTCAGTACTAGGTAGGCCCACGGTCTTTCCGGGCCGTCAGCCTGCTGAATTTCCACGAATATCAAGATGCTGCCCACGGAGCAGGTGCCACCTGTGCCAACTCGCGCTGCTTTGAGAGTGCCCATGGTGCTCTGCAAACTGAGACCAGAAACGTGGGGTGCTGGGTTTTGTTTTCCAGGGCAGAAGCCTTTGTCAGTACCAGGTCAGGCCTTGGCCCTTGGGGGCCGGCTGCCGGCTGAATTTCCAAGACTATCAAGATGCCGCCCACGGAGCAGGTGCCACCTGTGCCAACTCGGGCTGCTTTGAGAGTGCCCATGGAGCTCTGCAAACTGAGATGTGGAACGTGGGGTGGTGGGTTTTGTTTCCCCGGGCAGAAGCCTTTGTCAGTACCAGGAGGGTCCTTGTTCCTAAGGGGCAGGCTGCCTGCTGGATTTCCACGAATATCAAGATGCTGCCCAGGGATAAGCTGCCACCTGTGCCAACTCGGCTGCTTTGAGGGTGCCCATGGAGCTCTGCAAACTGAGACCAGGAAAGTGGTGTTCTGAGTTTTGTTTCCCCTGGCAGAAGCCTTGGTCAGTACCAGGTAGGCCCTCGGCCCTTTGGGGCCGGCAGCCTGCTGGATTTCCACGAATCTGAAGGTGCCGACCAGGGACAAGCTGCCACTTGTGCCAACTCGCGCTGCTTTGGGAGAGCCCATGGAGCTCTGCAAACTGAGACCAGCAACGTGGGGTTGTGAGTTTTGTTTTCCCGGTCAGAAGACTTTGTCCGTACCAGGTGGGCCCTTCTTCCACAGGGGCAGGCTGCCGGCTGGATTTCCACGAATATCACGATGCTTCCCAGGGACAAGCTGCCACCTGTGCCAACTCGGGCTGCTATGAGGGTGCCTACGGAGCTCTGCAAACTGAGGCCAGGAACGTGGGGTGCTGGGTTTGGTTTCCCCGGGCAGAAGCCTTTTTCTTTACCAGGTCGGCCCTTGGCCCTTGGGGGCCGGCTGCCTGCAGGATTTCCACGCATATCAAGATGCTGCCCAGGGACAAGCTGCCACCTGTGCCAACTCGGGCTGCTTTGAGAGTGCCCATGGAGCTCTGCAAAGTGAAACCAGGAACTTGCCTTGGTGAGTTTTGTTTCCCCGGGCAGAAACATTTGCAGTACCAGGTAGGCTCTCGTAATTCAGGGCCGGCTGCCTCCTGGATTTCCACGAATATCAAGATGCTGCCCAGGGACAAGCTGCCACCTGTGCCAACTCGCGCTGCTTTGAGGGTGCCCATGGAGCTCTGCAAACTGGGACCATTAACGTGAGGTGCTGAGTTTTGTTTCTCTGGGCAGAAACATTTGCAGTGCCAGGTAGGCCCTTGGTCTTTAAGGGCAGGCAGCCTGCTGGATTTCCACGAATATCAAGATGCTGCCAAAGGACAAGCTGCCACCTGTGCCAACTCGCGCTGCTTTGACAGTGCCCATGGTGCTCCATGGTGCTCTGCAAACTGAGACCAGAAACGTGGGGTGCTGGGTTTTGTTTTCCAGAGCAGAAGCCTTTGTCAGTACCAGGTAGGCCCTTGGCCCTTGGGGGCCGGCTGCCTGCAGGATTTCCACGAATATCAAGATGCTGCCCAGGGACAAGCTGCCACCTGTGCCAACTCGGGCTGCTTTGAGAGTTCCCATGGAGCTCTGCAAACTGAGACCATGAACCTGGGTTGCTGAGTTTTGTTTCCCCGGGCAGAAGCCTTTGTCAGTCCCAGGTAGGCCCTCGGTCCTTAAGGGCAGGCAGCCTGCTGGAATTCCACGAATATCAAGATGCTGCCCAGGGACAAGCTGCCACCTGTGCCAACTCGCGCTGCTTTGAGAGTGCCTAAAGGGCTCTGCAAACTGAGACCAGAAACGTGGGGTTGTGGGTTTTGTTTTCCCGGGCAGAAGCCTTTGTCAGTACCAGGTAGGCCCTTGTTCCTTAGGGGCAGGCTGGCAGCAAGATTTCCACGAATATCAAGATGCTGCCCAGGGACAAGCTGCCACCTGTGCCAACTCGGGCTGCTTTGAGAGTTCCCATGGAGCTCTGCAAACTGGGACCATTAACGTGAGGTGCTGAGTTTTGTTTCTCTGGGCAGAAACATTTGCAGTGCCAGGTAGGCCCTTGGTCTTTAACGGCTGGCAGCATGCAGGATTTCCACGAATATCAAGATGCTGCCCAGGGACAAGCTGCCACCTGTGCCAACTCGCGCTGCTTTGAGAGTGCCCATGGAGCTCTGCAAACTGAGACCAGAAACGTGGGGTGCTGGGTTTTGTTTTCCTGGGCAGAAGCCATTGTCAGTACCAGGTAGGCCCTTGGCCCTTGGGGGCCGGCTGCCTGCAGGATTTCCACGAATATCAAGATGCCGCCCAGGGACAAATTGCCACCTGTGACAACTCGGGCTGCTTTGAGAGTGCCCATGGAGCTCTGCAAACTGAGACCAGAAACGTGGGGTGCTGGGTTTTGTTTTCCAGGGCAGAAGCCTTTGTCAGTACCAGGAAGGCCCTTGTTCCTCAGGGGCAGGCTGGGGGCTCAATTTCCACGAATATCAAGATGCTGCCCAGGGACAAGCTGCAACTTGTGCCAACTCGGGCTGCTTTGACGGTGCCCACGGAGCTCTGCAAACTGAGACCAGGAACGTAGGGTTGTGGGTTTTGTTTTCCCGGGCAGAAGCCTCTCTCAGTACCAGGTAGGCCCTTGTTCCTTAGGGGCAGGCTGGCAGCAAGATTTCCACGAATATCAAGATGCTGCCCAGGGACAAGCTGCCACCTGCGCCAACTCGGGCTGCTTTGAGAGTGCCCATGGAGCTCTGCAAACTGAGACCATGAACCTGGGTTGCTGAGTTTTGTTTCTCCGGGCAGAAGCATTTGCATTGCCAGGTAGGCCCTCGGTCCTTAAGGGCAGGCAGCCTGCTGGATTTCCACGAATATCAAGATGCTGCCCAGGGACAAGCTGCCACCTGTGCCAACTCGTGCTGCTTTGAGAGTGCCCATGGTGCTCTGCAAACTGAGACCAGAAACGTGGGGTGCTGGGTTTTGTTTTCCAGGCAGAAGCCTTTGTCAGTACCAAGTAGGCCCTTGTTCCTTAGGGACAGCCTGACAGCAAGATTTCCCTGAATATCAAGATGCTGCCCAGGGATATTCTGCCACCTGTGCCAACTCGGGCTGCTTTGAGAGTGCCCACGGAGTTCTTCAAACTGAGACCAGGAACGTGGGTTTGTGGGTTTTGTTTTCCCGGGCAGAAACATTTACAGGGCCAGGTAGGCCGTCGGCTCTTTGGGGGAGGCTGGCACCAGGATTTCCACGAAAATCAAGTTTCCGCCCAGGGACAAGCTGCCACCTGTGCCAACTCGCGCTGCTTTGAGAGTGCCCATGGTGCCCTGCAAACTGAGACCAGAAACTTCGGGTGCTGGGTTTTGTTTTCCAGATCAGAAGCCTTTGTCAGTACCGGGTAGGCCCTTGGCCCTTGGGGCCGGCTGCCTGCAGTATTTCCGCAAATATCAAGATGCCGCCCAGGGACAAACTGCCACCTGTGCCAACTCGGGCTGCTTTGAGAGTGCCCATGGAGCTCTGCAAAGTGAGATGTGGAACGTGGCGTGGTGGGTTTTGTTTCCCTGGGCAGAAGCCTTTGTCAGTACCAGGAGGGCCCTTGTTCCTCAGGGGCAGGATGCCGGCTGGATTTCCACGAATATCAAGATGCTGCCCAGGGACAAGCTGCAACTTGTGCCAATTCACGCTGCTTTGAGGCTGCCCACGGAGCTCTGAAAACTGAGACCAGGACGTAAGATTGTGGGTTTTGTTTTCCCGGGCAGAAGCCTCTCTCAGTACCAGGTAGACCCTTGTTCCTTAGGGGCAGGCTGGCAGGAAGATTTCCACGAATATCAAGATGCTGCCCAGGGACATGCTGCCACCTGTGACAACTTGGGCTGCTTTGAGAGTGCCCATGGAGCTCTGCAAACTGAGACCATGAACCTGGGGTGCTGAGTTTTGTTTCTCCGGGCAGAAGCATTTGAAGTGCCAGGTAGGCCCTCGGTCCTTAAGGGCAGGCAGCCTGCTGGATTTCCACGAATATCAAGATGCTGCCCAGGGACAAGCTGCCACCTGTGCCAACTCGGGCTGCTTTCAGAGTGCCCATGTTGCTCTGCAAACTGAGACCTGAAACGTGGGGTGCTGGGTTTTGTTTTCCCGGGCAGAAGCCTTTGTCAGTACCAAGTAGGCCCTTGTTCCTTAGGGACAGCCTGGCAGCAAGATTTCCCCGAATATCAAGATCCTGCCCAGGGATATTCTGCCACCTGTGCCAACTCGGGCTGCTTTGAGAGTGCCCACGGAGTTCTTCAAACTGGGACCAGGAACGTGGGTTTGTGGGTTTTGTTTTCCCGGGCAGAAACATTTGCAGGACCAGGTAGGCCCTCGGCTCTTTGGGGGAGGCTGTCACCAGGATTTCCACGATTATCAAGTTTCCGCCCAGGGACAAGCTGCCACCTTTGCCAACTCGCGCTGCTTTGAGAGTGCCCACGGAGCTCTGCAAACTGTGACCAGGACCGTGGGGTGCTGAGTTTTGTTTTCCAGGGCAGAAGTATTTGTCAGTACTAGGTAGGCCCACGGTCTTTCCGGGCCGTCAGCCTGCTGAATTTCCACGAATATCAAGATGCTGCCCACGGAGCAGGTGCCACCTGTGCCAACTCGCGCTGCTTTGAGAGTGCCCATGGTGCTCTGCAAACTGAGACCAGAAACGTGGGGTGCTGGGTTTTGTTTTCCAGGGCAGAAGCCTTTGTCAGTACCAGGTCAGGCCTTGGCTCTTGGGGGCCAGCTGCCGGCTGAATTTCCACGAATATCAAGATGCCGCCCAGGGACAAGCTGCCCCCTGTGCCAACTCGGGCTGCTTTGAGAGTGCCCATGGAGCTCTGCAAACTGAGATGTGGAACGTGGGGTGGTGGGTTTTGTTTTCCCGGGCAGAAGCCTTTGTCAGTACCAGGAGGGTCCTTGTTCCTCAGGGGCAGGCTGCCTGCTGGATTTCCACGAATATCAAGATGCTGCCCAGGGATAAGCTGCCACCTGTGGCAACTCGGGCTGCTTTGAGAGTGCCCATGGAGCTCTGCAAACTGAGACCAGAAATGTGGTGTTCTGAGTTTTGTTTCCCCTGGCAGAAGCCTTTGTCAGTACCAGGTAGGGCCTGGGCCCTTTGGGGCCGGCAGCCTGCTGGATTTCCACGAATCTGAAGATGCCGACCAGGGACAAGCTGCCACTTGTGCCAACTCGCGCTGCTTTGAGAGAGCCCATGGAGCTCTGCAAACTGAGACCAGGAACGTGGGGTTGTGAGTTTTGTTTTCCCGGGGAGAAGCCTTTGTCAGTACCAGGTGGGCCCTTTTTCCACAGGGGCAGGCTGCCGGCTGGATTTCCACGAATATCAAGATGCCGCCCAGGGACAAGCTGCCACCTGTGCCAACTAGGGCTGCTTTGACGGTGCCCACGGAGCTCTGCAAACTGAGGCCAGTAACGTGGGGTGCTGGGTTTGGTTTCCCCGGGCAGAAGCCTTTGTCATTACCAGGTCGGCCCTTGGCCCTTGGGGGCCGGCTGCCTGCAGGATTTCCACGCATATCAAGATGCCGCCCAGGGACAAGCTGCCACCTGTGCCAACTCGGGCTGCTTTGAGAGTGCCCATGGAGCTCTGCAAAGTTAGACCAGGAACTTGCCTTGGTGAGTTTTGTTTCTCCGGGCAGAAGCATTTGTCAGTACCAGGTAGGCTCTCGTAATTCAGGGCCGGCTGCCTCCTGGATTTCCACGAATATCAAGATGCTGCCCAGGGACAAGCTGCCACCTATGCCAACTCGGGCTGCTTTGACGGTGCCCACGGAGCTCTGCAAACTGAGATCAGGAACGTAGGGTTGTGGGTTTTGTTTTCCCGGGCAGAAGCCTCTCTCAGTACCAGGTAGGCCCTTGTTCCTTAGGGGCAGGCTGGCAGCAAGATTTCCACGAATATCAAGATGCTGCCCAGGGACAAGCTGCCACCTGTGCCAACTCGGGCTGCTTTGAGAGTTCCCATGGAGCTCTGCAAACTGGGACCATTAACGTGAGGTTCTGAGTTTTGTTTCTCTGGGCAGAAACATTTGCAGTGCCAGGTAGGCCCTTGGTCTTTAAGGGCAGGCAGCCTGCTGGATTTCCATGAATATCAAGATGCTGCCCAGGGACAAGCTGCCACCTGTGCCAACTCGCGCTGCTTTGAGAGTGCCCATGGTGCTCTGCAAACTGAGACCATTAACGTGAGGTGCTGGGTTTTGTTTCCCCGGGCAGAAGCCTTTGTCAGTACCAGGTGAGGCCTTGGCCCTTGGGGGCCAGCTGCCTGCAGGATTTCCACGAATATCAAGATGCTGCCCAGGGACAAGCTGCCACTTGTGCCAACTCGGGCTGCTTTGAGAGTGCCCATGGTGCTCTGCAAAGTTAGACCAGGAACTTGCCTTGGTGAGTTTTGTTTCCCCGGGCAGAAGCATTTGCAGTACCAGGCAGGCTCTCGTAATTCAGGGCCGGCTGCCTCCTGGATTTCCACGAATATCAAGATGCTGCCCAGGGACAAGCTGCCACTTGTGCCAACTCGCGCTGCTTTGAGGGTGCCCACGGAGCTCTGCAAACTGAGACCAGGAACGTAGGGTTGTGGGTTTTGTTTTCCCGGGGAGAAGCCTTTGTCAGTACCAGGTAGGCCCTTGGTCCTTAAGGGCAGGAAGCCTGCTGGATTTCCATGAATATCAAGATGCTGCCCAGGGACAAGCTGCCACCTGTGCCAACTCGGGCTGCTTTGAGAGTGCCCATGGTGCTCTGCAAACTGAGACCAGAAACGTGGGGTGCTGGGTTTTGTTTTCCCGGGCAGAAGCCTTTGTCAGTACCAGTTGGGCCCTTGTTCCTCAGGGGCAGGCTGCCGGCTGGATTTCCACGAATATCAAGATGCCGCCCAGGGACAAGCTGCCACCTGTGCCAACTCGGGCTGCTTTGAGAGTGCCCACGGAATTCTTCAAACTGAGACCAGGAACGTGGGTTTGTGGGTTTTGTTTTCCCGGGCAGAAGCCATTGTCAGTACCAGGTAGGCCCTCGGCCCTTTGGGGGAGGCTGGCGCCAGGATTTCCACGAAAATCAAGTTTCCGCCCAGGGACAAGCTGCCACCTTTGCCAACTCGCGCTGCTTTGAGAGTGCCCACGGAGCTCTGCAAACTGTGACCAGGACCGTGGGGTGCTGAGCTTTGTTTTCCCGGGCAGAAGTATTTGTCAGTACTAGGTAGGCCCACGGTCTTTCCGGGCCGTCAGCCTGCTGAATTTCCACGAATATCAAGATGCTGCCCACGGAGCAGGTGCCACCTGTGCCAACTCGCGCTGCTTTGAGAGTGCCCATGGAGCTCTAAAAACTGAGACCAGGAAAGTGGTGTTCTGAGTTTTGTTTTCCCGGGCAGAAGCCTTTGTCAGTACCAGGTAGGCCGTTGGCCCTTGGGGGCCAGCTGCCTGCAGGATTTCCACGAATATCAAGATGCCGCCCAGGGACAAGCTGCCCCCTGTGCCAACTCGGGCTGCTTTGAGAGTGCCCATGGAGCTCTACACACTGAGAGAAAGTATGTGGGGTTATGGGTTTTGTTTTCCAGGGCAGAAGCCTTTGTCAGTACCAAGTAGGCCCTCAGCCCTTAGAGGCAGACTGCCTGCTGGATTTCCACGCATATCAAGATGCCACCCAGGGACGAGTTGCCACCTGTGCCAACTCGGGCTGCTTTGAGAGTGCCCATGGAGCTCTGCAAAGTGAGACCAGGAACTTGCCTTGGTGAGTTTTGTTTCCCCAGGCAGAAGCATTTGCCGTACCAGGTAGGCTCACGTAATTCAGGGCCGGCTGCCTCCTGGATTTCCACGAATATCAAGATGCTGCCCAGGGACCAGCTTCCACTTGTGCCAACTCGCGCTGCTTTGAGGTTGCCCACGGAGCTCTGCAAACTGAGACCAGGAACGTAGGGTTGTGGGTTTTGTTTTCCCGGGCAGAAGCCTCTCTCAGTACAAGGTAGGCCCTTGTTCCTTAGGGGCAGGCTGGCAGCAAGATTTCCACGAATATCAAGATGCTGCCCAGGGACAAGCTGCCACCTGTGCCAACTCGGGCTGCGTTGAGAGTTCCCATGGAGCTCTGCAAACTGGGACCATTAACGTGAGGTGCTGAGTTTTGTTTCTCTGGGCAGAAACATTTGCAGTGACAGGTAGGCCCTTGGTCCTTAAGGGCAGGCAGCCTGCTGGATTTCCATGAATATCAAGATGCTGCCAAATGACAAGCTGCCACCTGTGCGAGCTCGCGCTGCTTTGAGAGTGCCCATGGTGCTCTGCAAACTGAGACCAGAAACTTGGGGTGCTGGGTTTTGTTTCCCCGGGCAGAAGCCATTGTCAGTACCAGGTAGGCCCTTGGCCCTTGGGGGCCGGCAGCCTGCAGGATTTCCACGAATATCAAGATGCCGCCCAGGGACAAATTGCCACCTGTGCCAACTCGGGCTGCTTTGAGTGTGCCCATGGAGCTCTGCAAACTGAGATGTGGAACGTGGGGTGGTGGGTTTTGTTTTTCAGGGCAGAAGCCTTTGTCAGTACCAGGTAGGCCCTTGTTCCTCAGGGGCACGCTGGCGGCTCAATTTCCACGAATATCAAGATGCCGCCTAGGGACAAGCTGCCACCTGTGCCAACTCGGGCTGCTTTGACGGTGCCCACGGAGCTCTGCAAACTGAGACCAGGAACGTGGGGTGCTGGGTTTGGTTTCCCCGGGCAGAAGCCTTTGTCAGTACCAGGTCGGCCCTTGGCCCTTAGGGGCCGGCTGCCGGCAGGATTTCCACGCATATCAAGATGCCGCCCAGGGACAAGCTGCCTCCCACGCCAACTCGCGCTGCTTTGAGAGTGCCCATGGTGCTCTGCAAAGTTAGACCAGGAACTTGCCTTGGTGAGTTTTGTTTCTCCGGGCAGAAGCATTTGTCAGTACCAGGTAGGCTCTCGTAATTCAGGGCCGGCTGCCTCCTGGATTTCCACAAATATCAAGATGCTGCCCAGGGACAAGCTGCCACCTGTGCCAACTCGGGCTGCTTTGAGGGTGCCCACGGAGCTCTGCAAACTGAGACCAGGAACGTAGGGTTTTGGGTTTTGTTTTCCCGGGCAGAAGCCACTCTCAGTACCAGGTAGGCCCTTGTTCCTTAGGGGCAGGCTGGCAGCAAGATTTCCACGAATATCAAGATGCTGCCCAGGGACAAGCTGCCACCTGTGCCAACTCGGGCTGCTTTGAGAGTTCCCATGGAGCTCTGCAAACTGGGACCATTAACGTGAGGTTCTGAGTTTTGTTTCTCTGGGCAGAAATATTTGCAGTGCCAGGTAGGCCCTTGGTCTTTAAGGGCAGGCAGCCTGCTGGATTTCCATGAATATCAAGATGCTGCCCAGGGACAAGCTGCCACCTGTGCCAACTCGCGCTGCTTTGAGAGTGCCCATGGTGCTCTGCAAACTGAGACCATTAACGTGAGGTGCTGGGTTTTGTTTCCCCGGGCAGAAGCCTTTGTCAGTACCAGGTGAGGCCTTGGCCCTTGGGGGCCAGCTGCCTGCAGGATTTCCACGAATATCAAGATGCTGCCCAGGGACAAGCTGCCACTTGTGCCAACTCGGGCTGCTTTGAGAGTGCCCATGGTGCTCTGCAAAGTTAGACCAGGAACTTGCCTTGGTGAGTTTTGTTTCCCCGGGCAGAAGCATTTGCAGTACCAGGCAGGCTCTCGTAATTCAGGGCCGGCTGCCTCCTGGATTTCCACGAATATCAAGATGCTGCCCAGGGACAAGCTGCCACTTGTGCCAACTCGCGCTGCTTTGAGGGTGCCCACGGAGCTCTGCAAACTGAGACCAGGAACGTAGGGTTGTGGGTTTTGTTTTCCCGGGGAGAAGCCTTTGTCAGTACCAGGTAGGCCCTTGGTCCTTAAGGGCAGGCAGCCTGCTGGATTTCCATGAATATCAAGATGCTGCCCAGGGACAAGCTGCCACCTGTGCCAACTCGGGCTGCTTTGAGAGTGCCCATGGTGCTCTGCAAACTGAGACCAGAAACGTGGGGTGCTGGGTTTTGTTTTCCCGGGCAGAAGCCTTTGTCAGTACCAGTTGGGCCCTTGTTCCTCAGGGGCAGGCTGCCGGCTGGATTTCCACGAATATCAAGATGCCGCCCAGGGACAAGCTGCCACCTGTGCCAACTCGGGCTGCTTTGAGAGTGCCCACGGAATTCTTCAAACTGAGACCAGGAACGTGGGTTTGTGGGTTTTGTTTTCCCGGGCAGAAGCCATTGTCAGTACCAGGTAGGCCCTCGGCCCTTTGGGGGAGGCTGGCGCCAGGATTTCCACGAAAATCAAGTTTCCGCCCAGGGACAAGCTGCCACCTTTGCCAACTCGCGCTGCTTTGAGAGTGCCCACGGAGCTCTGCAAACTGTGACCAGGACCGTGGGGTGCTGAGCTTTGTTTTCCCGGGCAGAAGTATTTGTCAGTACTAGGTAGGCCCACGGTCTTTCCGGGCCGTCAGCCTGCTGAATTTCCACGAATATCAAGATGCTGCCCACGGAGCAGGTGCCACCTGTGCCAACTCGCGCTGCTTTGAGAGTGCCCATGGAGCTCTAAAAACTGAGACCAGGAAAGTGGTGTTCTGAGTTTTGTTTTCCCGGGCAGAAGCCTTTGTCAGTACCAGGTAGGCCGTTGGCCCTTGGGGGCCAGCTGCCTGCAGGATTTCCACGAATATCAAGATGCCGCCCAGGGACAAGCTGCCCCCTGTGCCAACTCGGGCTGCTTTGAGAGTGCCCATGGAGCTCTACACACTGAGAGAAAGTATGTGGGGTTATGGGTTTTGTTTTCCAGGGCAGAAGCCTTTGTCAGTACCAAGTAGGCCCTCAGCCCTTAGAGGCAGACTGCCTGCTGGATTTCCACGCATATCAAGATGCCACCCAGGGACGAGTTGCCACCTGTGCCAACTCGGGCTGCTTTGAGAGTGCCCATGGAGCTCTGCAAAGTGAGACCAGGAACTTGCCTTGGTGAGTTTTGTTTCCCCAGGCAGAAGCATTTGCCGTACCAGGTAGGCTCACGTAATTCAGGGCCGGCTGCCTCCTGGATTTCCACGAATATCAAGATGCTGCCCAGGGACCAGCTTCCACTTGTGCCAACTCGCGCTGCTTTGAGGTTGCCCACGGAGCTCTGCAAACTGAGACCAGGAACGTAGGGTTGTGGGTTTTGTTTTCCCGGGCAGAAGCCTCTCTCAGTACAAGGTAGGCCCTTGTTCCTTAGGGGCAGGCTGGCAGCAAGATTTCCACGAATATCAAGATGCTGCCCAGGGACAAGCTGCCACCTGTGCCAACTCGGGCTGCGTTGAGAGTTCCCATGGAGCTCTGCAAACTGGGACCATTAACGTGAGGTGCTGAGTTTTGTTTCTCTGGGCAGAAACATTTGCAGTGACAGGTAGGCCCTTGGTCCTTAAGGGCAGGCAGCCTGCTGGATTTCCATGAATATCAAGATGCTGCCAAATGACAAGCTGCCACCTGTGCGAGCTCGCGCTGCTTTGAGAGTGCCCATGGTGCTCTGCAAACTGAGACCAGAAACTTGGGGTGCTGGGTTTTGTTTCCCCGGGCAGAAGCCATTGTCAGTACCAGGTAGGCCCTTGGCCCTTGGGGGCCGGCAGCCTGCAGGATTTCCACGAATATCAAGATGCCGCCCAGGGACAAATTGCCACCTGTGCCAACTCGGGCTGCTTTGAGTGTGCCCATGGAGCTCTGCAAACTGAGATGTGGAACGTGGGGTGGTGGGTTTTGTTTTTCAGGGCAGAAGCCTTTGTCAGTACCAGGTAGGCCCTTGTTCCTCAGGGGCACGCTGGCGGCTCAATTTCCACGAATATCAAGATGCCGCCTAGGGACAAGCTGCCACCTGTGCCAACTCGGGCTGCTTTGACGGTGCCCACGGAGCTCTGCAAACTGAGACCAGGAACGTGGGGTGCTGGGTTTGGTTTCCCCGGGCAGAAGCCTTTGTCAGTACCAGGTCGGCCCTTGGCCCTTAGGGGCCGGCTGCCGGCAGGATTTCCACGCATATCAAGATGCCGCCCAGGGACAAGCTGCCTCCCACGCCAACTCGCGCTGCTTTGAGAGTGCCCATGGTGCTCTGCAAAGTTAGACCAGGAACTTGCCTTGGTGAGTTTTGTTTCTCCGGGCAGAAGCATTTGTCAGTACCAGGTAGGCTCTCGTAATTCAGGGCCGGCTGCCTCCTGGATTTCCACGAATATCAAGATGCTGCCCAGGGACAAGCTGCCACCTGTGCCAACTCGGGCTGCTTTGAGGGTGCCCACGGAGCTCTGCAAACTGAGACCAGGAACGTAGGGTTTTGGGTTTTGTTTTCCCGGGCAGAAGCCACTCTCAGTACCAGGTAGGCCCTTGTTCCTTAGGGGCAGGCTGGCAGCAAGATTTCCACGAATATCAAGATGCTGCCCAGGGACAAGCTGCCACCTGTGCCAACTCGGGCTGCTTTGAGAGTGCCCATGGTGCTCTGCAAACTGAGACCAGAAACGTGGGGTGCTGGGTTTTGTTTCCCCGGGCAGAAGCATTTGCAGTACCAGGCAGGCTCTCGGAACTTCAGGACCGGCTGCCTCCTGGATTTCCACGAATATCAAGATGCTGCCCAGGGACAAGCTGCCACTTGTGCCAACTCGCGCTGCTTTGAGAGTGCCCATGGAGCTCTGCAAACTGAGATGTGGAACGTGGGGTTATGGGTTTTGTTTCCCCGGGCAGAAGCCTTTGTCAGTACCAGGAGGGTCCTTGTTCCTCAGGGGCAGGCTGCCTGCTGGATTTCCACGAATATCAAGATGCTGCCCAGGGACAAGCTGCCACCTGTGCCAACTAGCGCTGCTTTGAGAGTGCCCATGGAGCTCTGCAAACTGAGACCAGGAAAGTGGTGTTCTGAGTTTTGTTTCCCCTGGCAGAAGCCTTGGTCAGTACCAGGTAGGCCCTCGGCCCTTTGGGGCCGGCAGCCTGCTGGATTTCCACGAATCTGAAGATGCCGACCAGGGACAAGCTGCCACTTGTGCCAACTCGCGCTGCTTTGGGAGAGCCCATGGAGCTCTGCAAACTGAGACCAGGAACGTGGGGTTGTGAGTTTTGTTTTCCCGGTCAGAAGACTGTGTCCGTGCCAGGTGGGCCCTTGTTCCACAGGGGCAGGCTGCCGGCTGGATTTCCACGAATATCACGATGCTGCCCAGGGACAAGCTGCCACCTGTGCCAACTCGCGCTGCTTTGAGGGTGCCCATGGAGCTCTGCAAACTGGGACCATTAACGTAAGGTGCTGAGTTTTGTTTCTCTGGGCAGAAACATTTGCAGTGCCAGGTAGGCCCTTGGTCTTTGAGGGCAGGCAGCCTGCTGGATTTCCACGAATATCAAGATGCTGCCCAGGGACAAGCTGCCACCTGTGCCAACTCGCGCTGCTTTGAGAGTGCCCATGGTGCTCTGCAAACTGAGACCAGAAACGTGGGGTGCTGGGTTTTGTTTTCCAGGCAGAAGCCTTTGTCAGTACCAAGTAGGCCCTTGTTCCTTAGGGACAGCCTGACAGCAAGATTTCCCTGAATATCAAGATGCTGCCCAGGGATATTCTGCCACCTGTGCCAACTCGGGCTGCTTTGAGGGTGCCCACGGAGTTCTTCAAACTGAGACCAGGAACGTGGGTTTGTGGGTTTTGTTTTCCCGGGCAGAAACATTTACAGGGCCAGGTAGGCCCTCGGCCCTTTGGGGGAGACTGGCACCAGGATTTCCACGAAAATCTGGTTTCCGCCCAGGGACAAGCTGCCACCTGTGCCAACTCGGGCTGCTTTGAGAGTGCCCATGGAGCTCTAAAAACTGAGACCAGGAAAGTGGTGTTCTGAGTTTTGTTTTCCCGGGCAGAAGCCTTTGTCAGTACCAGGTAGGCCGTTGGCCCTTGGGGGCCAGCTGCCTGCAGGATTTCCACGAATATCAAGATGCCGCCCAGGGACAAGCTGCCCCCTGTGCCAACTCGGGCTGCTTTGAGAGTGCCCACAGAGCTCTTTAAACTGAGAGAAAGTATGTGGGGTTATGGGTTTTGTTTTCCAGGGCAGAAGCCTTTGTCAGTACCAAGTAGGCCCTCAGCCCTTAGAGGCAGTCTGCCTGCTGGATTTCCACGCATATCAAGATGCCACCCAGGGACAAGCTGCCACCTGTGCCAACTTGGGCTGCTTTGAGAGTGCCCATGGAGCTCTGCAAAGTGAGACCAGGAACTTGCCTTGGTGAGTTTTGTTTCCCCGGGCAGAAGCATTTGCAGTACCAGGTAGGCTCTCGTAATTCAGGGCCGGCTGCCTCCTGGATTTCCACGAATATCAAGATGCTGCCCAGGGACAAGCTGCCACCTATGCCAACTCGGGCTGCTTTGACGGTGCCCACGGAGCTCTGCAAACTGAGATCAGGAACGTAGGGTTGTGGGTTTTGTTTTCCCGGGCAGAAGCCTCTCTCAGTACCAGGTAGGCCCTTGTTCCTTAGGGGCAGGCTGGCAGCAAGATTTCCACGAATATCAAGATGCTGCCCAGGGACAAGCTGCCACCTGTGCCAACTCGGGCTGCTTTGAGAGTTCCCATGGAGCTCTGCAAACTGGGACCATTAACGTGAGGTTCTGAGTTTTGTTTCTCTGGGCAGAAACATTTGCAGTGCCAGGTAGGCCCTTGGTCTTTAAGGGCAGGCAGCCTGCTGGATTTCCATGAATATCAAGATGCTGCCCAGGGACAAGCTGCCACCTGTGCCAACTCGCGCTGCTTTGAGAGTGCCCATGGTGCTCTGCAAACTGAGACCATTAACGTGAGGTGCTGGGTTTTGTTTCCCCGGGCAGAAGCCTTTGTCAGTACCAGGTGAGGCCTTGGCCCTTGGGGGCCAGCTGCCTGCAGGATTTCCACGAATATCAAGATGCTGCCCAGGGACAAGCTGCCACTTGTGCCAACTCGGGCTGCTTTGAGAGTGCCCATGGTGCTCTGCAAAGTTAGACCAGGAACTTGCCTTGGTGAGTTTTGTTTCCCCGGGCAGAAGCATTTGCAGTACCAGGCAGGCTCTCGTAATTCAGGGCCGGCTGCCTCCTGGATTTCCACGAATATCAAGATGCTGCCCAGGGACAAGCTGCCACTTGTGCCAACTCGCGCTGCTTTGAGGGTGCCCACGGAGCTCTGCAAACTGAGACCAGGAACGTAGGGTTGTGGGTTTTGTTTTCCCGGGGAGAAGCCTTTGTCAGTACCAGGTAGGCCCTTGGTCCTTAAGGGCAGGAAGCCTGCTGGATTTCCATGAATATCAAGATGCTGCCCAGGGACAAGCTGCCACCTGTGCCAACTCGGGCTGCTTTGAGAGTGCCCATGGTGCTCTGCAAACTGAGACCAGAAACGTGGGGTGCTGGGTTTTGTTTTCCCGGGCAGAAGCCTTTGTCAGTACCAGTTGGGCCCTTGTTCCTCAGGGGCAGGCTGCCGGCTGGATTTCCACGAATATCAAGATGCCGCCCAGGGACAAGCTGCCACCTGTGCCAACTCGGGCTGCTTTGAGAGTGCCCACGGAATTCTTCAAACTGAGACCAGGAACGTGGGTTTGTGGGTTTTGTTTTCCCGGGCAGAAGCCATTGTCAGTACCAGGTAGGCCCTCGGCCCTTTGGGGGAGGCTGGCGCCAGGATTTCCACGAAAATCAAGTTTCCGCCCAGGGACAAGCTGCCACCTTTGCCAACTCGCGCTGCTTTGAGAGTGCCCACGGAGCTCTGCAAACTGTGACCAGGACCGTGGGGTGCTGAGCTTTGTTTTCCCGGGCAGAAGTATTTGTCAGTACTAGGTAGGCCCACGGTCTTTCCGGGCCGTCAGCCTGCTGAATTTCCACGAATATCAAGATGCTGCCCACGGAGCAGGTGCCACCTGTGCCAACTCGCGCTGCTTTGAGAGTGCCCATGGAGCTCTAAAAACTGAGACCAGGAAAGTGGTGTTCTGAGTTTTGTTTTCCCGGGCAGAAGCCTTTGTCAGTACCAGGTAGGCCGTTGGCCCTTGGGGGCCAGCTGCCTGCAGGATTTCCACGAATATCAAGATGCCGCCCAGGGACAAGCTGCCCCCTGTGCCAACTCGGGCTGCTTTGAGAGTGCCCATGGAGCTCTACACACTGAGAGAAAGTATGTGGGGTTATGGGTTTTGTTTTCCAGGGCAGAAGCCTTTGTCAGTACCAAGTAGGCCCTCAGCCCTTAGAGGCAGACTGCCTGCTGGATTTCCACGCATATCAAGATGCCACCCAGGGACGAGTTGCCACCTGTGCCAACTCGGGCTGCTTTGAGAGTGCCCATGGAGCTCTGCAAAGTGAGACCAGGAACTTGCCTTGGTGAGTTTTGTTTCCCCAGGCAGAAGCATTTGCCGTACCAGGTAGGCTCACGTAATTCAGGGCCGGCTGCCTCCTGGATTTCCACGAATATCAAGATGCTGCCCAGGGACCAGCTTCCACTTGTGCCAACTCGCGCTGCTTTGAGGTTGCCCACGGAGCTCTGCAAACTGAGACCAGGAACGTAGGGTTGTGGGTTTTGTTTTCCCGGGCAGAAGCCTCTCTCAGTACAAGGTAGGCCCTTGTTCCGTAGGGGCAGGCTGGCAGCAAGATTTCCACGAATATCAAGATGCTGCCCAGGGACAAGCTGCCACCTGTGCCAACTCGGGCTGCGTTGAGAGTTCCCATGGAGCTCTGCAAACTGGGACCATTAACGTGAGGTGCTGAGTTTTGTTTCTCTGGGCAGAAACATTTGCAGTGACAGGTAGGCCCTTGGTCCTTAAGGGCAGGCAGCCTGCTGGATTTCCATGAATATCAAGATGCTGCCAAATGACAAGCTGCCACCTGTGCGAGCTCGCGCTGCTTTGAGAGTGCCCATGGTGCTCTGCAAACTGAGACCAGAAACTTGGGGTGCTGGGTTTTGTTTCCCCGGGCAGAAGCCATTGTCAGTACCAGGTAGGCCCTTGGCCCTTGGGGGCCGGCAGCCTGCAGGATTTCCACGAATATCAAGATGCCGCCCAGGGACAAATTGCCACCTGTGCCAACTCGGGCTGCTTTGAGTGTGCCCATGGAGCTCTGCAAACTGAGATGTGGAACGTGGGGTGGTGGGTTTTGTTTTTCAGGGCAGAAGCCTTTGTCAGTACCAGGTAGGCCCTTGTTCCTCAGGGGCACGCTGGCGGCTCAATTTCCACGAATATCAAGATGCCGCCTAGGGACAAGCTGCCACCTGTGCCAACTCGGGCTGCTTTGACGGTGCCCACGGAGCTCTGCAAACTGAGACCAGGAACGTGGGGTGCTGGGTTTGGTTTCCCCGGGCAGAAGCCTTTGTCAGTACCAGGTCGGCCCTTGGCCCTTAGGGGCCGGCTGCCGGCAGGATTTCCACGCATATCAAGATGCCGCCCAGGGACAAGCTGCCTCCCACGCCAACTCGCGCTGCTTTGAGAGTGCCCATGGTGCTCTGCAAAGTTAGACCAGGAACTTGCCTTGGTGAGTTTTGTTTCTCCGGGCAGAAGCATTTGTCAGTACCAGGTAGGCTCTCGTAATTCAGGGCCGGCTGCCTCCTGGATTTCCACGAATATCAAGATGCTGCCCAGGGACAAGCTGCCACCTGTGCCAACTCGGGCTGCTTTGAGGGTGCCCACGGAGCTCTGCAAACTGAGACCAGGAACGTAGGGTTTTGGGTTTTGTTTTCCCGGGCAGAAGCCACTCTCAGTACCAGGTAGGCCCTTGTTCCTTAGGGGCAGGCTGGCAGCAAGATTTCCACGAATATCAAGATGCTGCCCAGGGACAAGCTGCCACCTGTGCCAACTCGGGCTGCTTTGAGAGTGCCCATGGTGCTCTGCAAACTGAGACCAGAAACGTGGGGTGCTGGGTTTTGTTTCCCCGGGCAGAAGCATTTGCAGTACCAGGCAGGCTCTCGGAACTTCAGGACCGGCTGCCTCCTGGATTTCCACGAATATCAAGATGCTGCCCAGGGACAAGCTGCCACTTGTGCCAACTCGCGCTGCTTTGAGAGTGCCCATGGAGCTCTGCAAACTGAGATGTGGAACGTGGGGTTATGGGTTTTGTTTCCCCGGGCAGAAGCCTTTGTCAGTACCAGGAGGGTCCTTGTTCCTCAGGGGCAGGCTGCCTGCTGGATTTCCACGAATATCAAGATGCTGCCCAGGGACAAGCTGCCACCTGTGCCAACTAGCGCTGCTTTGAGAGTGCCCATGGAGCTCTGCAAACTGAGACCAGGAAAGTGGTGTTCTGAGTTTTGTTTCCCCTGGCAGAAGCCTTGGTCAGTACCAGGTAGGCCCTCGGCCCTTTGGGGCCGGCAGCCTGCTGGATTTCCACGAATCTGAAGATGCCGACCAGGGACAAGCTGCCACTTGTGCCAACTCGCGCTGCTTTGGGAGAGCCCATGGAGCTCTGCAAACTGAGACCAGGAACGTGGGGTTGTGAGTTTTGTTTTCCCGGTCAGAAGACTGTGTCCGTGCCAGGTGGGCCCTTGTTCCACAGGGGCAGGCTGCCGGCTGGATTTCCACGAATATCACGATGCTGCCCAGGGACAAGCTGCCACCTGTGCCAACTCGCGCTGCTTTGAGGGTGCCCATGGAGCTCTGCAAACTGGGACCATTAACGTAAGGTGCTGAGTTTTGTTTCTCTGGGCAGAAACATTTGCAGTGCCAGGTAGGCCCTTGGTCTTTGAGGGCAGGCAGCCTGCTGGATTTCCACGAATATCAAGATGCTGCCCAGGGACAAGCTGCCACCTGTGCCAACTCGCGCTGCTTTGAGAGTGCCCATGGTGCTCTGCAAACTGAGACCAGAAACGTGGGGTGCTGGGTTTTGTTTTCCAGGCAGAAGCCTTTGTCAGTACCAAGTAGGCCCTTGTTCCTTAGGGACAGCCTGACAGCAAGATTTCCCTGAATATCAAGATGCTGCCCAGGGATATTCTGCCACCTGTGCCAACTCGGGCTGCTTTGAGGGTGCCCACGGAGTTCTTCAAACTGAGACCAGGAACGTGGGTTTGTGGGTTTTGTTTTCCCGGGCAGAAACATTTACAGGGCCAGGTAGGCCCTCGGCCCTTTGGGGGAGACTGGCACCAGGATTTCCACGAAAATCTGGTTTCCGCCCAGGGACAAGCTGCCACCTGTGCCAACTCGGGCTGCTTTGAGAGTGCCCATGGAGCTCTAAAAACTGAGACCAGGAAAGTGGTGTTCTGAGTTTTGTTTTCCCGGGCAGAAGCCTTTGTCAGTACCAGGTAGGCCGTTGGCCCTTGGGGGCCAGCTGCCTGCAGGATTTCCACGAATATCAAGATGCCGCCCAGGGACAAGCTGCCCCCTGTGCCAACTCGGGCTGCTTTGAGAGTGCCCACAGAGCTCTTCAAACTGAGAGAAAGTATGTGGGGTTATGGGTTTTGTTTTCCAGGGCAGAAGCCTTTGTCAGTACCAAGTAGGCCCTCAGCCCTTAGAGGCAGTCTGCCTGCTGGATTTCCACGCATATCAAGATGCCACCCAGGGACAAGCTGCCACCTGTGCCAACTTGGGCTGCTTTGAGAGTGCCCATGGAGCTCTGCAAAGTGAGACCAGGAACTTGCCTTGGTGAGTTTTGTTTCCCCGGGCAGAAGCATTTGCAGTACCAGGTAGGCTCTCGTAATTCAGGGCCGGCTGCCTCCTGGATTTCCACGAATATCAAGATGCCGCCCAGGGACAAGCTGCCACCTATGCCAACTCGGGCTGCTTTGACGGTGCCCACGGAGCTCTGCAAACTGAGATCAGGAACGTAGGGTTGTGGGTTTTGTTTTCCCGGGCAGAAGCCTTTGTCAGTACCAGGTAGGCCCTTGTTCCTTAGGGGCAGGCTGGCAGCAAGATTTCCACGAATATCAAGATGCTGCCCAGGGACAAGCTGCCACCTGTGCCAACTCGGGCTGCTTTGAGAGTTCCCATGGAGCTCTGCAAACTGGGACCATTAACGTGAGGTTCTGAGTTTTGTTTCTCTGGGCAGAAACATTTGCAGTGCCAGGTAGGCCCTTGGTCTTTAAGGGCAGGCAGCCTGCAGGATTTCCACGAATATCAAGATGCTGCCCAGGGACAAGCTGCCACCTGTGCCAACTCGCGCTGCTTTGAGAGTGCCCATGGTGCTCTGCAAACTGAGACCATTAACGTGAGGTGCTGGGTTTTGTTTCCCCGGGCAGAAGCCTTTGTCAGTACCAGGTAGGCCGTTGGCCCTTGGGGGCCAGCTGCCTGCAGGATTTGCACGAATATCAAGATGCCGCCCAGGGACAAGCTGCCACCTGTGCCAACTCGGGCTGCTTTGAGAGTGCCCATGGAGCTCTTCAAACTGAGAGAAAGTATGTGGGGTTATGGGTTTTGTTTTCCAGGGCAGAAGCCTTTGTCAGTACCAAGTAGGCCCTCAGCCCTTAGAGGCAGTCTGCCTGCTGGATTTCCACGCATATCAAGATGCCACCCAGGGACGAGCTGCCACCTGTGCCAACTCGGGCTGCTTTGAGAGTGCCCACGGAGCTCTGCAAAGTGAGACCAGGAACTTGCCTTGGTGAGTTTTGTTTCCCCAGGCAGAAGCATTTGCCGTACCAGGTAGGCTCTCGTAATTCAGGGCCGGCTGCCTCCTGGATTTCCACGAATATCAAGATGCTGCCCAGGGACCAGCTTCCACTTGTGCCAACTCGCGCTGCTTTGAGGTTGCCCACGGAGCTCTGCAAACTGAGACCAGGAACGTAGGGTTGTGGGTTTTGTTTTCCCGGGCAGAAGCCATTGTCAGTACCAGGTAGGCCCTTGGCCCTTGGGGGCCGGCTGCCTGCAGGATTTCCACGAATATCAAGATGCCGCCCAGGGACAAATTGCCACCTGTGACAACTCGGGCTGCTTTGAGAGTGTCCATGGAGCTCTGCAAACTGAGATGTGGAACGTGGGGTGGTGGGTTTTGTTTTCCAGGGCAGAAGCATTTGTCAGTACCAGGTAGGCCCTTGTTCCTCAGGGGGAGGCTGCCTGCTGGATTTCCACGAATATCAAGATGCCGCCCAGGGACAAGCTGCCACCTGTGCCAACTCGGGCTGCTTTGACGGTGCCCACGGAGCTCTGCAAACTGAGACCAGGAAAGTGGTGTTCTGAGTTTTGTTTCCCCTGGCAGAAGCCTTGGTCAGTACCAGGTAGGCCCTCGGCCCTTTGGGGCCGGCAGCCTGCTGGATTTCCACGAATCTGAAGATGCCGACCAGGGACAAGCTGCCACTTGTGCCAACTCGCGCTGCTTTGGGAGAGCCCATGGAGCTCTGCAAACTGAGACCAGGAACGTGGGGTTGTGAGTTTTGTTTTCCCGGTCAGAAGGCTTTGTCCGTACCAGGTGGGCCCTTGTTCCACAGAGGCAGGCTGCCGGCTGGATTTCCACGAATATCAAGATGCTGCCCAGGGACAAGCTGCCACCTGTGCCAACTCGGGCTGCTATGAGGGTGCCCATGGAGCTCTGCAAACTGAGGCCAGGAACGTGGGGTGCTGGGTTTGGTTTCCCCGGGCAGAAGCCTTTGTCATTACCAGGTCGGCCCTTGGCCCTTGGGGGCCGGCTGCCTGCAGGATTTCCACGCATATCAAGATGCTGCCCAGGGACAAGCTGCCACCTGTTCCAACTCGGGCTGCTTTGAGAGTGCCCATGGAGCTCTGCAAAGTTAGACCAGGAACTTGCCTTGGTGAGTTTTGTTTCCCCGGGCAGAAACATTTGCAGTACCAGGTAGGCTCTCGTAATTCAGGGCCGGCTGCCTCCCGGATTTCCACGAATATCAAGATGCTGCCCAGGGACAAGCTGCCACCTGTGCCAACTCGCGCTGCTTTGAGGGTGCCCATGGAGCTCTGCAAACTGGGACCATTAACGTGAGGTGCTGAGTTTTGTTTCTCTGGGCAGAAACATTTGCAGTGACAGGTAGGCCCATGGTCTTTAAGGGCAGGCAGCCTGCTGGATTTCCATGAATATCAAGATGCTGCCCAGGGACAAGCTGCCACCTGTGCCAACTCGCGCTGCTTTGAGAGTGCCCATGGTGCTCTGCAAACTGAGACCAGAAACGTGGGGTGCTGGGTTTTGTTTTCCAGAGCAGAAGCCTTTGTCAGTACCAGGTAGGCCCTTGGCCCTTGGGGGCCGGCTGCCTGCAGGATTTCCACGAATATCAAGATGCCACCCAGGGACAACCTGACACCTGTGCCAACTCGGGCTGCTTTGAGGGTGCCCACGGAGCTCTGCAAACTGAGATGTGGAACGTGGGGTTATGGGTTTTGTTTTCCCGGGCAGAAGCCTTTGTCAGTACCAGGAGGGCCCTTGTTCCTCAGGGGCAGGCTGCCCGCTGGATTTCCACGAATATCAAGATGCTGCCCAGGGACAAGCTGCCACTTGTGCCAACTCGGGCTGCTTTGGGGGTGCCCACGGAGCTCTGCAAACTGAGACCAGGAACGTAGGGTTGTGGGTTTTGTTTTCCCGGGCAGAAGCATTTGTCAGTACCAGGTAGGCCCTTGTTCCTAAGGGGCAGGCTGGCAGCAAGATTTCCACGAATATCAAGATGCTGCCCAGGGACAAGCTGCCACCTGTGCCAACTCGGGCTGCTTTGAGAGTTCCCATGGAGCTCTGCAAACTGAGACCATGAACCTGGGGTGCTGAGTTTTGTTTCCCCGGGCAGAAGCCTTTGTCAGTCCCAGGTAGGCCCTCGGTCCTTAAGGGCAGGCAGCCTGCTGGATTTCCACAAATATCAAGATGCTGCCCAGGGACAAGCTGCCACCTGTGCCAACTCGTGCTGCTTTGAGAGTGCCCATGGTGCTCTGCAAACTGAGACCAGAAACGTGGGGTGCTGGGTTTTGTTTTCCAGGCAGAAGCCTTTGTCAGTACCAAGTAGGCCCTTGTTCCTTAGGGACAGCCTGACAGCAAGATTTCCCTGAATATCAAGATGCTGCCCAGGGATATTCTGCCACCTGTGCCAACTCGGGCTGCTTTGAGGGTGCCCACGGAGTTCTTCAAACTGAGACCAGGAACGTGGGTTTGTGGGTTTTGTTTTCCCGGGCAGAAACATTTACAGGGCCAGGTAGGCCCTCGGCCCTTTGGGGGAGACTGGCACCAGGATTTCCACGAAAATCTGGTTTCCGCCCAGGGACAAGCTGCCACCTGTGCCAACTCGGGCTGCTTTGAGAGTGCCCATGGAGCTCTAAAAACTGAGACCAGGAAAGTGGTGTTCTGAGTTTTGTTTTCCCGGGCAGAAGCCTCTCTCAGTACCAGGTAGGCCGTTGGCCCTTGGGGGCCAGCTGCCTGCTGGATTTCCACGAATATCAAGATGCCGCCCAGGGACAAGCTGCCACCTGTGCCAACTCGGGCTGCTTTGAGAGTGCCCATGGAGCTCTGCAAACTGGGACCATTAACGTGAGGTGCTGAGTTTTGTTTCTCTGGGCAGAAACATTTGCAGTGCCAGGTAGGCCCTTGGTCTTTAAGGGCTGGCAGCCTGCAGGATTTCCACGAATATCAAGATGCTGCCCAGGGACAAGCTGCCACCTGTGCCAACTCGGGCTGCTTTGAGGGTGCCCACGGAGCTCTGCAAACTGAGATGTGGAACGTGGGGTTATGGGTTTTGTTTTCCCGGGCAGATGCCTTTGTCAGTACCAGGTAGGCCGTTGGCCCTTGGGGGCCAGCTGCCTGCAGGATTTGCACGAATATCAAGATGCCGCCCAGGGACAAGCTGCCACCTGTGCCAACTCGGGCTGCTTTGAGAGTGCCCATGGAGCTCTTCAAACTGAGAGAAAGTATGTGGGGTTATGGGTTTTGTTTTCCAGGGCAGAAGCCTTTGTCAGTACCAAGTAGGCCCTCAGCCCTTAGAGGCAGTCTGCCTGCTGGATTTCCATGCATATCAAGATGCCGCCCAGGGACAAGCTGCCACCTGTGCCAACTCGGGCTGCTTTGAGAGTGCCCATGGAGCTCTGCAAAGTGAGACCAGGAACTTGCCTTGGTGAGTTTTGTTTCCCCAGGCAGAAGCATTTGCCGTACCAGGTAGGCTCTCGTAATTCAGGGCCGGCTGCCTCCTGGATTTCCACGAATATCAAGATGCTGCCCAGGGACCAGCTTCCACTTGTGCCAACTCGGGCTGCTTTGAGGTTGCCCACGGAGCTCTGCAAACTGAGACCAGGAACGTAGGGTTGTGGGTTTTGTTTTCCCGGGCAGAAGCCTCTCTCAGTACCAGGTAGGCCCTTGTTCCTTAGGGGCAGGCTGGCAGCAAGATTTCCACGAATATCAAGATGCTGCCCAGGGACAAGCTGCCACCTGTGCCAACTCGGGCTGCTTTGAGAGTTCCCATGGAGCTCTGCAAACTGGGACCATGAACCTGGGGTGCTGAGTTTTGTTTCTCTGGGCAGAAACATTTGCAGTGACAGGTAGGCCCTTGGTCCTTAAAGGCAGGCAGCCTGCTGGATTTCCATGAATATCAAGATGCTGCCAAAGGACAAGCTGCCACCTGTGCGAGCTCGCGCTGCTTTGAGAGTGCCCATGTGCTCTGCAAACTGAGACCAGAAACGTGGGGTGCTGGGTTTTGTTTCCCCGGGCAGAAGCCATTGTCAGTACCAGGAAGGCCCTTGGCCCTTGGGGGCCGGCTGCCTGCAGGATTTCCACGAATATCAAGATGCCGCCCAGGGACAAATTGCCACCTGTGACAACTCGGGCTGCTTTGAGAGTGCCCATGGAGCTCTGCAAACTGAGATGTGGAACGTGGGGTGGTGGGTTTTGTTTTCCAGGGCAGAAGCCTTTGTCAGTACCAGGTAGGCCCTTGTTCCTCAGGGGCAGGCTGGCGGCTCAATTTCCACGAATATCAAGATGCCGCCCAGGGACAAGCTGCCACCTGTGCCAACTCGGGCTGCTTTGACGGTGCCCACGGAGCTCTGCAAACTGAGGCCAGGAACGTGGGGTGCTGGGTTTGGTTTCCCCGGGCAGAAGCCTTTGTCATTACCAGGTCGGCCCTTGGCCCTTGGGGGCCGGCTGCCTGCAGGATTTCCACGCATATCAAGATGCCGCCCAGGGACAAGCTGCCACCTGTGCCAACTCGGGCTGCTTTGAGAGTGCCCATGGAGCTCTGCAAAGTTAGACCAGGAACTTGCCTTGGTGAGTTTTGTTTCTCCGGGCAGAAGCATTTGTCAGTACCAGGTAGGCTCTCGTAATTCAGGGCCGGCTGCCTCCTGGATTTCCACGAATATCAAGATGCTGCCCAGGGACAAGCTGCCACCTGTGCCAACTCGGGCTGCTTTGAGGGTGCCCACGGAGCTCTGCAAACTGAGACCAGGAACGTAGGGTTGTGGGTTTTGTTTTCCCTGGGCAGAAGCCTCTCTCAGTACCAGGTAGGCCCTTGTTCCTTAGGGGCAGGCTGGCAGCAAGATTTCCACGAATATCAAGATGCTGCCCAGGGACAAGCTGCCACCTGTGCCAACTCGGGCTGCTTTGAGAGTGCCCATGGAGCTCTGCACACTGGGACCATTAACGTGAGGTGCTCAGTTTTTTATTCTCTGGGCAGAAATATTTGCAGCGCCATGTAGGCCCTTGGTCTTTAAGGGCAGGCAGCCTGCTGGATTTCCATGAATATCAAGATGCTGCCCAGGGACAAGCTGCCACCTGTGCCAACTCGCGCTGCTTTGAGAGTGCCCATGGTGCTCTGCAAACTGAGACCAGAAACGTGGGGTGCTGGGTTTTGTTTCCCCGGGCAGAAGCCTTTGTCAGTACCAGGTGAGGCCTTGGCCCTTGGGGGCCAGCTGCCTGCAGGATTTCCACGAATATCAAGATGCTGCCCAGGGACAAGCTGCCACTTGTGCCAACTCGGGCTGCTTTGAGAGTGCCCATGGAGCTCTGCAAAGTTTGACCAGGAACTTGCCTTGGTGAGTTTTGTTTCCCCGGGCAGAAGCATTTGCAGTACCAGGCAGGCTCTCGGAACTTCAGGGCCAGCTGCCTCCTGGATTTCCACGAATATCAAGATGCTGCCCAGGGACAAGCTGCCACTTGTGCCAACTCGCGCTGCTTTGACGGTGCCCACGGAGCTCTGCAAACTGAGACCAGGAACGTAGGGTTGTGGGTTTTGTTTTCCCGGGCAGAAGCCTCTCTCAATACCAGGTAGGCCCTTGGTCCTTAAGGGCAGGAAGCCTGCTGGATTTCCATGAATATCAAGATGCTGCCCAGGGACAAGCTGCCACCTGTGGCAACTCGCGCTGCTTTGAGAGTGCCCATGGTGCTCTGCAAACTGAGACCAGGAACGTGGGGTGCTGGGTTTTGTTTTCCCGGGCAGAAGCCTTTGTCAGTACCAGTTGGGCCCTTGTTCCTCAGGGGCAGGCTGCCTGCAGGATTTCCACGAATATCAAGATGCCGCCCAGGGACAAGCTGCCACCTGTGCCAACTCGGGCTGCTTTGAGAGTGCCCACGGAGTTCTTCAAACTGAGACCAGGAACGTGGGTTTGTGGGTTTTGTTTTCCCGGGCAGAAGCCTTTGTCAGTACCAGGTAGGCCCTCGGCCCTTTGGGGGAGGCTGGCGCCAGGATTTCCAAGAAAATCAAGTTTCCGTCCAGGGACAAGCTGCCACCTTTGCCAACTCGCGCTGCTTTGAGAGTGCCCACGGAGCTCTGCAAACTGTGACCAGGACGGTGGGGTGCTGAGTTTTGTTTTCCCGGGCAGAAGTATTTGTCAGTACTAGGTAGGCCCACGGTCTTTCCGGGCCGTCAGCCTGCTGAATTTCCACGTATATCAAGATGCTGCCCACGGAGCAGGTGCCACCTGTGCCAACTCGCGCTGCTTTGAGAGTTCCCATGGAGCTCTGCAAACTGAGATGTGGAACGTGGGGTGGTGGGTTTTGTTTCCCCGGGCAGAAGCCTTTGTCAGTACCAGGAGGGTCCTTGTTCCTCCGGGGCAGGCTGCCGGCTGGATTTCTCTGAATATCAAGATGCTGCCCAGGGATAAGCTGCCACCTGTGCCAACTCGGCTGCTTTGAGAGTGCCCATGGAGCTCTGCAAACTGAGACCAGGAAAGTGGTGTTCTGAGTTTTGTTTCCCCTGGCAGAAGCCTTGGTCAGTACCAGGTAGGCCCTCGGCCCTTTGGGGCCGGCAGCCTGCTGGATTTCCACGAATCTGAAGATGCCGACCAGGGACAAGCTGCCACTTGTGCCAACTCGCGCTGCTTTGGGAGAGCCCATGGAGCTCTGCAAACTGAGACCAGGAACGTGGGGTTGTGAGATTTGTTTTCCCGGTCAGAAGACTTTGTCCGTACCAGGTGGGCCCTTCTTCCACAGGGGCAGGCTGCCGGCTGGATTTCCACGAATATCACGATGCTGCCCAGGGACAAGCTGCCACCTGTGCCAACTCGGGCTGCTATGAGGGTGCCCACGGAGCTCTGCAAACTGAGGCCAGGAACGTGGGGTGCTGGGTTTGGTTTCCCCGGGCAGAAGCCTTTTTCTTTACCAGGTCGGCCCTTGGCCCTTGGGGGCCGGCTGCCTGCAGGATTTCCACGCATATCAAGATGCTGCCCAGGGACAAGCTGCCACCTGTGCCAACTCGGGCTGCTTTGAGAGTGCCCATGGAGCTCTGCAAAGTGAAACCAGGAACTTGCCTTGGTGAGATTTGTTTCCCCGGGCAGAAACATTTGCAGTACCAGGTAGTCTCTCGTAATTCAGGGCCGGCTGCCTGCTGGATTTCCACGAATATCAAGATGCTGCCCAGGGACAAGCTGCCGCCTGTGCCAACTCGCGCTGCTTTGAGGGTGCCCACGGAGCTCTGCAAAGTGAGATGTGGAACGTGGGGTGGTGGGTTTTGTTTCCCTGGGCAGAAGCTTTTGTCTGTACCAGGAGGGCTCTTGTTCATCAGGGGCAGGCTGGCGGCTCAATTTCCACGAATATCAAGAGGCTGCCCAGGGACAAGCTTCCACTTGTGCCAACTCGCGCTGCTTTGAGGGTGCCCACGGAGCTCTGCAAACTGAGACCATGAACCTGGGTTGCTGAGTTTTGTTTCTCCGGGCAGAAGCATTTGCAGTGCCAGGTAGGGCCTTGGTCTTTAAGGGCAGGCAGCCTGCTGGATTTCCATGAATATCAAGATGCTGCCAAAGGACAAGCTGCCACCTGCGCCAACTCGCGCTGCTTTGAGAGTGCCCTTGGAGCTCTGCAAAATGAGACCAGGAACGTGCGTTGGGGAGTTTTGTTTCCCCCGGCCGAAGCATTTGTCAGTACCAGGTAGGCCCTCGGAATTTCAGGGCCGACTGCCTGCTGGATTTCCACGAATATCAAGATGCTGCCCAGGGACAAGCTGCCACCTGTGCCAACTCGCGCTGCTTTGAGGGTGCCCATGGAGCTCTGCAAACTGGGACCATTAACGTGAGGTGCTGAGTTTTGTTTCTCTGGGCAGAAACATTTGCAGTGCCAGGTAGGCCCTTGGTCTTTAAGGGCAGGCAGCCTGCTGGATTTCCATGAATATCAAGATGCTGCCAAAGGACAAGCTGCCACCTGTGCCAACTCGGGCTACTTTGAGAGTGCCCATGGTGCTCTGCAAACTGAGACCAGAAACGTGGGGTGCTGGGTTTTGTTTTCCAGAGCAGAAGCCTTTGTCAGTACCAGGTAGGCCCTTGTTCCTTAGGGACAGCCTGACAGCAAGATTTCCCTGAATATCAAGATGCTGCCCAGGGATATTCGGCCACCTGTGCCAACTCGGGCTGCTTTGAGAGTGCCCACGGAGTTCTTCAAGCTGAGACCAGGAACGTGGGTTTGTGGGTTTTGTTTTCCCGGGCAGAAACATTTACAGGGCCAGGTAGGCCCTCGGCCCTTTGGGGGAGACTGGCACCAGGATTTCCACGAAAATCTGGTTTCCGCCAAGGGACAAGCTGCCACCTGTGCCAACTCGGGCTTCTTTGAGAGTGCCCATGGAGCTCTAAAAACTGAGACCAGGAAAGTGGTGTTCTGAGTTTTGTTTTCCCGGGCAGAAGCCTTTGTCAGTACCAGGTAGGCCGTTGGCCCTTGGGGGCCAGCTGCCTGCAGGATTTCCACGAATATCAAGATGCCGCCCAGGGACAAGCTGCCCCCTGTGCCAACTCGGGCTGCTTTGAGAGTGCCCACAGAGCTCTTCAAACTGAGAGAAAGTATGTGGGGTTATGGGTTTTGTTTTCCGGGGCAGAAGCCTTTGTCAGTACCAAGTAGGCCCTCAGCCCTTAGAGGCAGTCTGCCTGCTGGATTTCCACGCATATCAAGATGCTGCCCAGGGACAAGCTGCCACCTGTGCCAACTCGGGCTGCTTTGAGAGTGCCCACGGAGCTCTGCAAAGTGAGACCAGGAACTTGCCTTGGTGAGTTTTGTTTCCCCGGGCAGAAGCATTTGCAGTACCAGGTAGGCTCTCGTAATTCAGGGCCGGCTGCCTCCTGGATTTCCACAAATATCAAGATGCCGCCCAGGGACAAGCTTCCACTTGTGCCGACTCGCGCTGCTTTGACGGTGCCCACGGAGCTCTGCAAACTGAGACCAGGAACGTAGGGTTGTGGGTTTTGTTTTCCCGGGCAGAAGCCTCTCTCAGTACCAGGTAGGCCCTTGTTCCTTAGGGGCAGGCTGGCAGCAAGATTTCCACGAATATCAAGATGCTGCCCAGGGACAAGCTGCCACCTGTGCCAACTCGGGCTGCTTTGAGAGTTCCCATGGAGCTCTGCAAACTGGGACCATTAACGTGAGGTGCTGAGTTTTGTTTCTCTGGGCAGAAACATTTGCAGTGACAGGTAGGCCCTTGGTCTTTGAGGGCAGGCAGCCTGCTGGATTTCCATGAATATCAAGATGCTGACAAAGGACAAGCTGCCACCTGTGCCAACTCGCGCTGCTTTGAGAGTGCCCATGGTGCTCTGCAAACTGAGACCAGAAACGTGGGGTGCTGGGTTTTGTTTTCCCGAGCAGAAGCCTTTGTCAGTACCAGGTAGGCCCTTGGCCCTTGGGGGCCGGCTGCCTGCAGGATTTCCACGAATATCAAGATGCTGCCCAGGGACAAGCTGCCACCTGTGCCAACTCGCGCTGCTTTAAGGGTGCCCATGGAGCTCTGCAAACTGGGACCATTAACGTGAGGTGATGAGTTTTGTTTCTCTGGGCAGAAACATTTGCAGTGCCAGGTAGGCCCTTGGTCTTTAAGGGCAGGCAGCCTGCTGGATTTCCATGAATATCAAGATGCTGCCCAGGGACATGCTTCCACTTGTGCCAACTCGCGCTGCTTTGAGGGTGCCCACGGAGCTCTGCAAACTGAGACCAGGAACGTAGGACTGTGGGTTTTGTTTTCCCGGACAGAAGCCTCTCTCAATACCAGGTAGGCCCTCCACACTTAGGGGCAGGCTGGCAGCAAGATTTCCACGAATATCAAGATGCTGCCCAGGGACAAGCTGCCACCTGTGCCAACTCGCGCTGCTTTGAGAGTGCCCACGGAGCTCTGCAAACTGTGGCCAGGACGGTGGGGTGCTGAGTTTTGTTTTCCCGGGCAGAAGCCTTTGTCAGTACTTCGTTGGCCCATGGTTTTTCAGGGCCGTCAGCCTGCTGAATTTCAATGAATATCAAGATGCTGCCCACAGAGGAGCTGCCACCTGTGCCAACTCGGGCTGCTTTGAGAGTGCCCATGGCGCTCTGCAAACTGAGACCAGGAACGTGGGGTGGTGAGTTTTGTTTTCCCGGTCAGAAGCCTTTGTGAGTACCAGGTGGGCCCTTGTTCCATAGGGGCAGGCTGCCGGCTGGATTTCCACGAATATCAAGATGCCGCCCAGGGACAAGCTGCCACCTGTGCCAACTCGCGCTGCTTTGAGAGTGCCCATGGAGCTCTGCAAACTGAGACCAGGAACGTGGGGTCGTGGGTTTTGTTTTCCCGGGCAGAAGCCTTTGTCAGTACCAAGAAGCCCCTCAGCCCTTAGAGGCAGTCTGCCTGCTGGATTTCCCCGAATATCAAGATGCTGCCCAGGGACAAGCTGCCACTTGTGCCAACTCGGGCTGCTTTGAGAGTGCCCATGGAGCTCTGCAAAGTTAGACCAGGAACTTGCCTTGCTGAGTTTTGTTTCCCCGGGCAGAAGCATTTGCAGTACCAGGCAGGCTCTCGGAACTTCAGGGCCGGCTGCCTCCTGGATTTCCACGAATATCAAGATGCTGCCCAGGGCCCAGCTTCCACTTGTGCCAACTCGCGCTGCTTTGAGGGTGCCCACGGAGCTCTGCAAACTGAGACCAGGAACGTAGGGTTGTGGGTTTTGTTTTCCCGGGCAGAAGCCTCTCTCAGTACCAAGTAGGCCCTTGGTCCTTAAGGGCAGGAAGCCTGCTGGATTTCCATGAATATCAAGATGCTGCCCAGGGACAAGCTGCCACCTGTGGCAACTCGCGCTGCTTTGAGAGTGCCCATGGAGCTCTGCAAACTGAGACCAGGAACGTGGGGTGCTGGGTTTTGTTTTCCCGGGCAGAAGCCATTGTCAGTACCAGGTAGGCCCTCGGCCCTTTGGGGGAGGCTGGCGCCAGGATTTCCACGAAAATCAAGTTTCCGTCCAGGGACAAGCTGCCACCTTTGCCAACTCGCGCTGCTTTGAGAGTGCCCACGGAGCTCTGCAAACTGTGACCAGGACCGTGGGGTGCTGAGTTTTGTTTTCCCGGGCAGAAGTATTTGTCAGTACTAGGTAGGCCCACGGTCTTTCCGGGCCGTCAGCCTGCTGAATTTCCACGTATATCAAGATGCTGCCCACGGAGCAGGTGCCACCGGTGCCAACTCGCGCTGCTTTGAGAGTGCCCATGGAGCTCTGCAAACTGAGATGTGGAACGTGGGGTGGTGGGTTTTGTTTCCCCGGGCAGAAGCCTTTGTCAGTACCAGGAGGGTCCTTGTTCCTCAGGGGCAGGCTGCCTGCTGGATTTCCACGAATATCAAGATGCTGCCCAGGGATAAGCTGCCACCCGTGCCAACTCGGCTGCTTTGAGGGTGCCCATGGAGCTCTGCAAACTGAGACCAGGAAAGTGGTGTTCTGAGTTTTGTTTCCCCTGGCAGAAGCCTTGGTCAGTACCAGGTAGGCCCTCGGCCCTTTGGGGCCGGCAGCCTGCTGGATTTCCACGAATCTGAAGATGCCGACCAGGGACAAGCTGCCACTTGTGCCAACTCGCGCTGCTTTGGGAGAGCCCATGGAGCTCTGCAAACTGAGACCAGGAACGTGGGGTTGTGAGTTTTGTTTTCCCGGTCAGAAGAATTTGTCCGTACCAGGTGGGCCCTTCTTCCACAGGGGCAGGCTGCCGGCTGGATTTCCACGAATATCACGATGCTGCCCAGGGACAAGCTGCCACCTGTGCCAACTCGGGCTGCTATGAGGGTGCCCACGGAGCTCTGCAAACTGAGACCAGAAACGTGGGGTGCTGGGTTTGGTTTCCCCGGGCAGAAGCCTTTTTCTTTACCAGGTCGGCCCTTGGCCCTTGGGGGCCGGCTGCCTGCAGGATTTCCACGCATATCAAGATGCTGCCCAGGGACAAGCTGCCACCAGTGCCAACTCGGGCTGCTTTGAGAGTGCCCATGGAGCTCTGCAAAGTGAAACCAGGAACTTGCCTTGGTGAGTTTTGTTTCCCCGGGCAGAAACATTTGCAGTACGAGGTAGGCTCTCGTAATTCAGGGCCGGCTGCCTCCTGGATTTCCACAAATATCAAGATGCTGCCCAGGGACAAGCTGCCACCTGTGCCAACTCGCGCTGCTTTGAGGGTGCCCATGGAGCTCTAAAAACTGAGACCAGGAAAGTGGTGTTCTGAGTTTTGTTTTCCCGGGCAGAAGCCTTTGTCAGTACCAGGTAGGCCGTTGGCCCTTGGGGGCCAGCTGCCTGCAGGATTTCCACGAATATCAAGATGCCGCCCAGGGACAAGCTGCCCCCTGTGCCAACTCGGGCTGCTCTGAGAGTGCCCATGGAGCTCTTCAAACTGAGAGAAAGTATGTGGGGTTATGGGTTTTGTTTTCCAGGGCAGAAGCCTTTGTCAGTACCAAGTAGGCCCTCAGCCCTTAGAGGCAGTCTGCCTGCTGGATTTCCACGCATATCAAGATGCTGCCCAGGGACAAGCTGCCACCTGTGCCAACTCGGGCTGCTTTGAGAGTGCCCACGGAGCTCTGCAAAGTGAGACCAGGAACTTGCCTTGGTGAGTTTTGTTTCCCCGGGCAGAAGCATTTGCAGTACCAGGTAGGATCTCGTAATTCAGGGCGGCTGCCTCCTGGATTTCCACAAATATCAAGATGCCGCCCAGGGACAAGCTTCCACTTGTGCCGACTCGCGCTGCTTTGACGGTGCCCACGGAGCTCTGCAAACTGAGACCAGGAACGTAGGGTTGTGGGTTTTGTTTTCCCGGGCAGAAGCCTCTCTCAGTACCAGGTAGGCCCTTGTTCCTTAGGGGCAGGCTGGCAGCAAGATTTCCACGAATATCAAGATGCTGCCCAGGGACAAGCTGCCACCTGTGCCAACTCGGGCTGCTTTGAGAGTTCCCATGGAGCTCTGCAAACTGGGACCATTAACGTGAGGTGCTGAGTTTTGTTTCTCTGGGCAGAAACATTTGCAGTGACAGGTAGGCCCTTGGTCTTTGAGGGCAGGCAGCCTGCTGGATTTCCATGAATATCAAGATGCTGACAAAGGACAAGCTGCCACCTGTGCCAACTCGCGCTGCTTTGAGAGTGCCCATGGTGCTCTGCAAACTGAGACCAGAAACGTGGGGTGCTGGGTTTTGTTTTCCCGAGCAGAAGCCTTTGTCAGTACCAGGTAGGCCCTTGGCCCTTGGGGGCCGGCTGCCTGCAGGATTTCCACGAATATCAAGATGCTACCCAGGGACAAGCTGCCACCTGTGCCAACTCGCGCTGCTTTAAGGGTGCCCATGGAGCTCTGCAAACTGGGACCATATAACGTGAGGTGCTGAGTTTTGTTTCTCTGGGCAGAAACATTTGCAGTGCCAGGTAGGCCCTTGGTCTTTAAGGGCAGGCAGCCTGCTGGATTTCCATGAATATCAAGATGCTGCCCAGGGACATGCTTCCACTTGTGCCAACTCGCGCTGCTTTGAGGGTGCCCGCGGAGCTCTGCAAACTGAGACCAGGAACGTAGGACTGTGGGTTTTGTTTTCCCGGACAGAAGCCTCTCTCAATACCAGGTAGGCCCTCCACACTTAGGGGCAGGCTGGCAGCAAGATTTCCACGAATATCAAGATGCTGCCCAGGGACAAGCTGCCACCTGTGCCAACTCGCGCTGCTTTGAGAGTGCCCACGGAGCTCTGCAAACTGTGGCCAGGACGGTGGGGTGTTGAGTTTTGTTTTCCCGGGCAGAAGCCTTTGTCAGTACTTCGTTGGCCCATGGTTTTTCAGGGCCGTCAGCCTGCTGAATTTCAATGAATATCAAGATGCTGCCCACAGAGTAGCTGCCACCTGTGCCAACTCGGGCTGCTTTGAGAGTGCCCATGTAGCTCTAAAAACTGAGACCAGGAACGTGGGGTGGTGAGTTTTGTTTTCCCGGTCAGAAGCCTTTGTGAGTACCAGGTGGGCCCTTGTTCCATAGGGGCAGGCTGCCGGCTGGATTTCCACGAATATCAAGATGCCGCCCAGGGACAAGCTGCCACCTGTGCCAACTCGGGCTGCTTTGAGAGTGCCCATGGAGCTCTGCAAACTGAGACCAGGAACGTGGGTTCGTGGGTTTTGTTTTCCCGGGCAGAAGCCTTTGTCAGTACCAAGAAGCCCCTCAGCCCTTAGAGGCAGTCTGCCTGCTGGATTTCCCCGAATATCAAGATGCTGCCCAGGGACAAGCTGCCACTTGTGCCAACTCGGGCTGCTTTGAGAGTGCCCATGGAGCTCTGCAAAGTTAGACCAGGAACTTGCCTTGGTGAGTTTTGTTTCCCCGGGCAGAAGCATTTGCAGTACCAGGCAGGCTCTCGGAACTTCAGGGCAGGCTGCCTCCTGGATTTCCACGAATATCAAGATGCTGCCCAGGGCCCAGCTTCCACTTGTGCCAACTCGCGCTGCTTTGAGGGTGCCCACGGAGCTCTGCAAACTGAGACCAGGAACGTAGGGTTGTGGGTTTTGTTTTCCCGGGCAGAAGCCTCTCTCAGTACCAAGTAGGCCCTTGGTCCTTAAGGGCAGGAAGCCTGCTGGATTTCCATGAATATCAAGATGCTGCCCAGGGACAAGCTGCCACCTGTGGCAACTCGCGCTGCTTTGAGAGTGCCCATGGTGCTCTGCAAACTGAGACCAGGAACGTGGGGTGCTGGGTTTTGTTTTCCCGGGCAGAAGCCATTGTCAGTACCAGGTAGGCCCTCGGCCCTTTGGGGGAGGCTGGCGCCAGGATTTCCACGAAAATCAAGTTTCCGTCCAGGGACAAGCTGCCACCTTTGCCAACTCGCGCTGCTTTGAGAGTGCCCACGGAGCTCTGCAAACTGTGACCAGGACCGTGGGGTGCTGAGTTTTGTTTTCCCGGGCAGAAGTATTTGTCAGTACTAGGTAGGCCCACGGTCTTTCCGGGCCGTCAGCCTGCTGAATTTCCACGTATATCAAGATGCTGCACACGGAGCAGGTGCCACCTGTGCCAACTCGCGCTGCTTTGAGAGTGCCCATGGAGCTCTGCAAACTGAGATGTGGAACGTGGGGTGGTGGGTTTTGTTTCCCCGGGCAGAAGCCTTTGTCAGTACCAGGAGGGTCCTTGTTCCTCAGGGGCAGGCTGCCTGCTGGATTTCCACGAATATCAAGATGCTGCCCAGGGATAAGCTGCCACCTGTGCCAACTCGGCTGCTTTGAGGGTGCCCATGGAGCTCTGCAAACTGAGACCAGGAAAGTGGTGTTCTGAGTTTTGTTTCCCCTGGCAGAAGCCTTGGTCAGTACCAGGTAGGCCCTCGGCCCTTTGGGGCCGGCAGCCTGCTGGATTTCCACGAATCTGAAGATGCCGACCAGGGACAAGCTGCCACTTGTGCCAACTCGCGCTGCTTTGGGAGAGCCCATGGAGCTCTGCAAACTGAGACCAGGAACGTGGGGTTGTGAGTTTTGTTTTCCCGGTCAGAAGAATTTGTCCGTACCAGGTGGGCCCTTCTTCCACAGGGGCAGGCTGCCGGCTGGATTTCCACGAATATCACGATGCTGCCCAGGGACAAGCTGCCACCTGTGCCAACTCGGGCTGCTATGAGGGTGCCCACGGAGCTCTGCAAACTGAGACCAGAAACGTGGGGTGCTGGGTTTGGTTTCCCCGGGCAGAAGCCTTTTTCTTTACCAGGTCGGCCCTTGGCCCTTGGGGGCCGGCTGCCTGCAGGATTTCCACGCATATCAAGATGCTGCCCAGGGACAAGCTGCCACCTGTGCCAACTCGGGCTGCTTTGAGAGTGCCCATGGAGCTCTGCAAAGTGAAACCAGGAACTTGCCTTGGTGAGTTTTGTTTCCCCGGGCAGAAACATTTGCAGTACGAGGTAGGCTCTCGTAATTCAGGGCCGGCTGCCTCCTGGATTTCCACAAATATCAAGATGCTGCCCAGGGACAAGCTGCCACCTGTGCCAACTCGCGCTGCTTTGAGGGTGCCCATGGAGCTCTAAAAACTGAGACCAGGAAAGTGGTGTTCTGAGTTTTGTTTTCCCGGGCAGAAGCCTTTGTCAGTACCAGGTAGGCCGTTGGCCCTTGGGGGCCAGCTGCCTGCAGGATTTCCACGAATATCAAGATGCCGCCCAGGGACAAGCTGCCCCCTGTGCCAACTCGGGCTGCTCTGAGAGTGCCCACAGAGCTCTTCAAACTGAGAGAAAGTATGTGGGGTTATGGGTTTTGTTTTCCAGGGCAGAAGCCTTTGTCAGTACCAAGTAGGCCCTCAGCCCTTAGAGGCAGTCTGCCTGCTGGATTTCCACGCACATCAAGATGCTGCCCAGGGACAAGCTTCCACTTGTGCTAAGTCGCGCTGCTTTGAGGGTGCCCACGGAGCTCTGCAAAGTGAGACCAGGAACTTGCCTTAGTGACTTTTGTTTCCCCGGGCAGAATCATTTGCAGTACCAGGTAGGCTCTCGTAATTCAGGGCCGGCTGCCTTCTGGATTTCCACGAATATCAAGATGCCGCCCAGGGACAAGCTGCCACCTGTGCCAATTCGGGCTGCTTTGAGAGTGCCCATGGAGCTCTGCAAACTGAGATGTGGAACGTGGGGTGGTGGGTTTTGTTTCCCTGGGCAGAAGCTTTTGTCTGTACCAGGAGGGCTCTTGTTCATCAGGGGCAGGCTGGCGGCTCAATTTCCACGAATATCAAGATGCTGCCCAGGGACAAGCATCCACTTGTGCCAACTCGCGCTGCTTTGAGGGTGCCCACGGAGCTCTGCAAACTGAGACCAGGAACGTAGGATTGTGGGTTTTGTTTTCCCGGGCAGAAGCCTCTCTCAGTGCCAGGTAGGCCCTTGTTCCTTAGGGGCAGGCTGGCAGGAAGATTTCCACGAATATCAAGATGCTGCCCAGGGACAAGCTGCCAGCAGTGCCAACTCGGGCTGCTTTGAGAGTGCCCATGGAGCTCTGCAAACTGAGACCATGAACCTGGGGTGCTGAGTTTTGTTTCTACGGGCAGAAGCATTTGCAGTGCCAGGTAGGCCCTTGGTCTTTAAGGGCAGGCAGCCTGCTGGATTTCCATGAATATCAAGATGCTGCCAAAGGACAAGCTGCCACCTGCGCCAACTCGCGCTGCTTTGAGAGTGCCCTTGGAGCTCTGCAAACTGAGACCAGGAACGTGCGTTGGGGAGTTTTGTTTCCCCCGGCAGAAGCATCTGTCAGTACCAGGTAGGCCCTCGGAATTTCAGGGCCGACTGCCTGCTGGATTTCCACGAATATCAAGATGCTGCCCAGGGACAAGCTGCCACCTGTGCCAACTCGCGCTGCTTTGAGGGTGCCCATGGAGCTCTGCAAACTGGGACCATTAACGTGAGGTGCTGAGTTTTGTTTCTCTGGGCAGAAACATTTGCAGTGCCAGGTAGGCCCTTGGTCTTTAAGGGCAGGCAGCCTGCTGGATTTCCATGAATATCAAGATGCTGCCAAAGGACAAGCTGCCACCTGTGCCAACTCGGGCTACTTTGAGAGTGCCCGTGGTGCTCTGCAAACTGAGACCAGAAACGTGGGGTGCTGGGTTTTGTTTTCCAGAGCAGAAGCCTTTGTCAGTACCAGGTAGGCCCTTGGCCCTTGGGGGCCGGCTGCCTGCAGGATTTCCACGAATATCAAGATGCCGCCCAGGGACAAGCTGGCACCTGTGCCAACTCGCGCTGCTTTGAGGGTGCCCACGGAGCTCTGCAAACTGAGATGTGGAACGTGGGGTTATGGGTTTTGTTTTCCCGGGCAGAAGCCTTTGTCAGTACCAGGAGGGCCCTTGTTCCTCAGGGGCAGGCTGCCGGCTGGATTTCTACGAATATCAAGATGCTGCCCAGGGACAAGCTGCCACCTGTGCCAACTCGGGCTGCTTTGAGAGTGCCCATGGAGCTCTGCAAACTGAGACCATGAACCTGGGGTGCTGAGTTTTGTTTCTCCGGGCAGAAGCCTTTGTCAGTACCAGGTAGGCCCTCGGTCCTTAAGGGCAGGCAGCCTGCTGGAATTCCACGAATATCAAGATGCTGCCCAGGGACAAGCTGCCACCTGTGCTAACTCGGGCTGCTTTGAGAGTGCCCATGGTGCTCTGCAAACTGAGACCAGAAACGTGGGGTGCTGGGTTTTGTTTTCCAGGGCAGAAGCCTTTGTCAGTACCAAGTAGGCCCTTGTTCCTTAGGGACAGCCTGACAGCAAGATTTCCCTGAATATCAAGATGCTGCCCAGGGATATTCTGCCACCTGTGCCAACTCGGGCTGCTTTGAGAGTGCCCACGGAGTTCTTCAAGCTGAGACCAGGAACGTGGGTTTGTGGGTTTTGTTTTCCCGGGCAGAAACATTTAAAGGACCAGGTAGGCCCTCGGCCCCTTGGGGGAGACTGGCACCAGGATTTCCACGAAAATCTAGTTTCCGCCAAGGGACAAGCTGCCACCTGTGCCAACTCGGGCTTCTTTGAGAGTGCCCATGTAGCTCTAAAAACTGAGACCATGAAAGTGGTGTTCTGAGTTTTGTTTTCCCGGGCAGAAGCCTTTGTCAGTACCAGGTAGGCCGTTGGCCCTTGGGGGCCAGCTGCCTGCAGGATTTCCACGAATATCAAGATGCCGCCCAGGGACAAGCTGCCACCTGTGCCAACTCGGGCTGCTTTGAGAGTGCCCACAGAGCTCTTCAAACTGAGAGAAAGTATGTGGGGTTATGGGTTTTGTTTTCCCGGGCAGAAGCCTTTGTCAGTACCAAGTAGGCCCTCAGCCCTTAGAGGCAGTCTGCCTGCTGGATTTCCACGCATATCAAGATGCTGCCCAGGGACAAGCTGCCACCTGTGCCAACTCGGGCTGCTTTGAGAGTGCCCACGGAGCTCTGCAAAGTGAGACCAGGAACTTGCCTTGGTGAGTTTTCTTTCCCCGGGCAGAAGCATTTGCAGTACCAGGTAGGCTCTCGTAATTCAGGGCGGCTGCCTCCTGGAGTTCCACAAATATCAAGATGCCGCCCAGGGACCAGCTTCCACTTGTGCCAACTCGCGCTGCTTTGAGGGTGCCCACGGAGCTCTGCAAACTGAGACCAGGAACGTAGGGTTGTGGGTTTTGTTTTCCCGGGCAGAAGCCTCTCTCAGTACCAGGTAGGCCCTTGTTCCTTAGGGGCAGGCTGGCAGCAAGATTTCCACGAATATCAAGATGCTGCCAAAGGACAAGCTGCCACCTGTGCCAACTCGCGCTGCTTTGACAGTGCCCATGGTGCTCTGCAAACTGGGACCATTAACGTGAGGTGCTGGGTTTTGTTTTCCCGAGCAGAAGCCTTTGTCAGTACCAGGTAGGCCCTTGGCCCTTGGGGGCCGGCTGCCTGCAGGATTTCCACGAATATCAAGATGCCGCCCAGGGACAAACTGCCACCTGTGCCAACTCGGGCTGCTTTGAGAGTGCCCATGGTGCTCTGCAAACTGAGACCAGAAACGTGGGGTGCTGGGTTTTGTTTTCCCGAGCAGAAGCCTTTGTCAGTACCAGGTAGGCCCTTGGCCCTCGGGGGCCGGCTGCCTGCCGGATTTCCACGAATATCAAGATGCCGCCCAGGGACAAACTGCCACCTGTGCCAACTCGGGCTGCTTTGAGAGTGCCCACGGTGCTCTGCAAACTGAGACCAGAAACGTGGGGTGGTGGGTTTTGTTTCCCTGGGCAGAAGCCTTTGTCAGTACCAGGAGGGCCCTTGTTCATCAGGGGCAGGCTGCCGGCTCAATTTCCACGAATATCAAGATGCCGCCCAGGGACATGCTTCCACTTGTGCCAACTCGCGCTGCTTTGAGGGTGCCCACGGAGCTCTGCAAACTGAGACCAGGAACGTAGGACTGTGGGTTTTGTTTTCCCGGACAGAAGCCTCTCTCAGTACCAGGTAGGCCCTCCAAACTTAGGGGCAGGCTGGCAGCAAGATTTCCACGAATATCAAGATGCTGCCCAGGGACAAGCTGCCACCTGTGCCAACTCGGGCTGCTTTGAGAGTGCCCACGGAGCTCTGCAAACTGTGGCCAGGACGGTGGGGTGCTGAGTTTTGTTTTCCCGGGCAGAAGCCTTTGTCAGTACCAGGAGGGCCCTTGTTCATCAGGGGCAGGCTGCCGGCTCAATTTCCACGAATATCAAGATGCCGCCCAGGGACATGCTTCCACTTGTGCCAACTCGCGCTGCTTTGAGGGTGCCCACGGAGCTCTGCAAACTGAGACCAGGAACGTAGGACTGTGGGTTTTGTTTTCCCGGACAGAAGCCTCTCTCAGTACCAGGTAGGCCCTCCAAACTTAGGGGCAGGCTGGCAGCAAGATTTCCACGAATATCAAGATGCTGCCCAGGGACAAGCTGCCACCTGTGCCAACTCAGGCTGCTTTGAGAGTGCCCACGGAGCTCTGCAAACTGTGGCCAGGACGGTGGGGTGCTGAGTTTTGTTTTCCCGGGCAGAAGCCTTTGTCAGTATTACGTTGGCCCATGGTCTTTCAGGGCCGTCAGCCTGCTGAATTTCAATGAATATCAAGATGCTGCCCACAGAGGAGCTGCCACCTGTGCCAACTCGGGCTGCTTTGAGAGTGCCCATGGCGCTCTGCAAACTGAGACCAGGAACGTGGGGTGGTGAGTTTTGTTTTCCCGGTCAGAAGCCTTTGTGAGTACCAGGTGGGCCCTTGTTCCATAGGGGCAGGCTGCCGGCTGGATTTCCACGAATATCAAGATGCCGCCCAGGGACAAGCTGCCACCTGTGCCAACTCGGGCTGCTTTGAGAGTGCCCATGGAGCTCTGCAAACTGAGACCAGGAACGTGGGGTCGTGGGTTTTGTTTTCCCGGGCAGAAGCCTTTGTCAGTACCAAGAAGCCCCTCAGCCCTTAGAGGCAGTCTGCCTGCTGGATTTCCCCGAATATCAAGATGCCGCCCAGGGACAAGCTGCCACTTGTGCCAACTCGGGCTGCTTTGAGAGTGCCCATGGAGCTCTGCAAAGTGAGACCAGGAACTTGCCTTGGTGAGTTTTGTTTCCCCGGGCAGAAGCATTTGCAGTACCAGGTAGGCTCTCGTAATTCAGGGCCGGCTGCCTCCTGGATTTCCACGAATATCAAGATGCTGCCCAGGGCCCAGCTTCCACTTGTGCCAACTCGCGCTGCTTTGAGGGTGCCCACGGAGCTCTGCAAACTGAGACCAGGAACGTAGGGTTGTGGGTTTTGTTTTCCCGGGCAGAAGCCTTTGTCAGTACCAGGTAGGCCCTTGTTCCTTAGGGGCAGGCTGGCAGCAGGATTTCCACGAATATCAAGATGCTGCCCAGGGACAAGCTGCCACCTGTGCCAACTCGGGCTGCTTTGAGAGTTCCCATGGAGCTCTGCAAACTGAGACCATTAACGTGAGGTGCTGAGTTTTGTTTCTCTGGGCCGAAACATTTGCAGTGCCAGGTAGGCCCTTGGTCTTTAAGGGCTGGCAGACTGCTGGATTTCCACGAATATCAAGATGCTGCCCAGGGACAAGCTGCCACCTGTGCCAACTCGGGCTGCTTTGAGGGTGCCCACGGAGCTCTGCAAACTGAGACCAGAAACGTGGGGTGCTGGGTTTTGTTTCCCCTGGCAGAAGCCTTTGTCAGTACCAGGTCGGCCCTTGTTCCTCAGGGGCAGGCTGCCCGCTGGATTTCCACGAATATCAAGATGCTGCCCAGGGACAAGCTGCCACCTGTGCCAACTCGGGCTGCTTTGAGGGTGCCCACGGAGCTCTGCAAACTGAGATGTGGAACGTGGGGTTATGGGTTTTGTTTTCCCGGGCAGAAGCCTTTGTCAGTACCAGGTAGGCCCTTGTTCCTCAGGGGCAGGCTGCCCGCTGGATTTCCACGAATATCAAGATGCTGCCCAGGGACAAGCTGCCACTTGTGCCAACTCGCGCTGCTTTGAGGGTGCCCACGGAGCTCTGCAAACTGAGACCAGGGACGTAGGGTTGTGGGTTTTGTTTTCCCGGGCAGAAGCCTCTCTCAGTACCAGGTAGGCCCTTGTTCCTTAGGGGCAGGCTGGCAGCAAGATTTCCACGAATATCAAGATGCTGCCCTGGGACAAGCTGCCACCTGTGCCAACTCGGGCTGCTTTGAGGGTGCCCATGGAGCTCTGCAAACTGAGACCATGAACCTGGGGTGCTGAGTTTTGTTTCTCCGGGCAGAAACATTTGAAGTGCCAGGTAGGCCCTCGGTCCTTAAGGGCAGGCAGCCTGCTGGATTTCCACGAATATCAAGATGCTGCCCAGGGACAAGCTGCCACCTGTGCCAACTCGCGCTGCTTTGAGAGTGCCCATGGTGCTCTGCAAACTGAGACCAGGAACATGGGGTGGTGAGTTTTGTTTTCCCGGTCAGAAGCCTTTGTGAGTACCAGGTGGGCCCTTGTTCCATAGGGGCAGGCTGCCGGCTGGATTTCCACGAATATCAAGATGCCGCCCAGGGACAAGCTGCCACCTGTGCCAACTCGGGCTGCTTTGAGAGTGCCCATGGAGCTCTGCAAACTGAGACCAGGAACGTGGGGTCGTGGGTTTTGTTTTCCCGGGCAGAAGCCTTTGTCAGTACCAAGAAGCCCCTCAGCCCTTAGAGGCAGTCTGCCTGCTGGATTTCCCCGAATATCAAGATGCCGCCCAGGGACAAGCTGCCACCTGTGCCAACTCGGGCTGCTTTGAAAGTGCCCATGGAGCTCTGCAAAGTGAGACCAGGAACTTGCCTTGGTGAGTTTTGTTTCCCCAGGCAGAAGCATTTGCAGTACCAGGTAGGCTCTCGTAATTCAGGGCCGGCTGCCTCCTGGATTTCCACGAATATCAAGATGCTGCCCAGGGCCCAGCTTCCACTTGTGCCAACTTGCGCTGCTTTGAGGGTGCCCACGGAGCTCTGCAAACTGAGACCAGGAACGTAGGGTTGTGGGTTTTGTTTTCCCGGGCAGAAGCCTCTCTCAGTACAAGGTAGGCCCTTGTTCCTTAGGGGCAGGCTGGCAGCAAGATTTCCACGAATATCAAGATGCTGCCCAGGGACAAGCTGCCACCTGTGCCAACTCGGGCTGCTTTGAGAGTTCCCATGGAGCTCTGCAAACTGGGACCATTAACGTGAGGTGCTGAGTTTTGTTTCTCTGGGCAGAAACATTTGCAGTGACAGGTAGGCCCTTGGTCTTTGAGGGCAGGCAGCCTGCTGGATTTCCATGAATATCAAGATGCTGCCAAAGGACAAGCTGCCACCTGTGCCAACTCGCGCTGCTTTGAGAGTGCCCATGGTGCTCTGCAAACTGAGACCAGAAACGTGGGGTGCTGGGTTTTGTTTTCCCGAGCAGAAGCCTTTGTCAGTACCAGGTAGGCCCTTGGCCCTTGGGGGCCGGCTGCCTGCAGGATTTCCACGAATATCAAGATGCCGCCCAGGGACAAGCTGGCACCTGTGGCAACTCGCGCTGCTTTGAGGGTGCCCACGGAGCTCTGCAAACTGAGATGTGGAACGTGGGGTTATGGGTTTTGTTTTCCCGGGCAGAAGCCTTTGTCAGTACCAGGAGGGCCCTTGTTCCTCAGGGGCAGGCTGCCGGCTGGATTTCTACGAATATCAAGATGCTGCCCAGGGACAAGCTGCCACTTGTGCCAACTCGCGCTGCTTTGGGGGTGCCCACGGAGCTCTGCAAAGTGAGACCAGGAACGTAGGGTTGTGGGTTTTGTTTTCCCGGGGAGAAGCCTTTGTCAGTGCCAGGTAGGCCCTTGTTCCTTAGGGGCAGGCTGGCAGCAAGATTTCCACGAATATCAAGATGCTGCCCAGGGACAAGCTGCCACCTGTGCCAACTCAGGCTGCTTTGAGAGTGCCCATGGAGCACTGCAAACTGAGACCATGAACCTGGGGTGCTGAGTTTTGTTTCTCCGGGCAGAAGCCTTTGTCAGTCCCAGGTAGGCCCTCGGTCCTTAAGGGCAGGATGCCTGCTGGAATTCCACGAATATCAAGATGCTGCCCAGGGACAAGCTGCCACCTGTGCTAACTCGGGCTGCTTTGAGAGTGCCCATGGTGCTCTGCAAACTGAGACCAGAAACGTGGGGTGCTGGGTTTTGTTTTCCAGGGCAGAAGCCTTTGTCAGTACCAAGTAGGCCCTTGTTCCTTAGGGACAGCCTGACAGCAAGATTTCCCTGAATATCAAGATGCTGCCCAGGGATATTCTGCCACCTGTGCCAACTCGGGCTGCTTTGAGAGTGCCCACGGAGTTCTTCAAGCTGAGACCAGGAACGTGGGTTTGTGGGTTTTGTTTTCCCGGGCAGAAACATTTACAGTACCAGGTAGGCCCTCGGCCCTTTGGGGGAGACTGGCACCAGGATTTCCACGAAAATCTAGTTTCCGCCAAGGGACAAGCTGCCACCTGTGCCAACTCGGGCTTCTTTGAGAGTGCCCATGGAGCTCTAAAAACTGAGACCAGGAAAGTGGTGTTCTGAGTTTTGTTTTCCCGGGCAGAAGCCTTTGTCAGTACCAGGTAGGCCGTTGGCCCTTGGGGGCCAGCTGCCTGCAGGATTTCCACGAATATCAAGATGCTGCCCAGGGACAAGCTGCCCCCTGTGCCAACTCGGGCTGCTTTGAGAGTGCCCACAGAGCTCTTTAAACTGAGAGAAAGTATGTGGGGTTATGGGTTTTGTTTTCCCGGGCAGAAGCCTTTGTCAGTACCAAGTAGGCCCTCAGCCCTTAGAGGCAGTCTGCCTGCTGGATTTCCACGCATATCAAGATGCTGCCCAGGGACAAGCTGCCACCTGTGCCAACTCGGGCTGCTTTGAGAGTGCCCACGGAGCTCTGCAAAGTGAGACCAGGAACTTGCCTTGGTGAGTTTTGTTTCCCCGGGCAGAAGCATTTGCAGTACCTGGTAGGCTCTCGTAATTCAGGGCGGCTGCCTCCTGGATTTCCACAAATATCAAGATGCCGCCCAGGGACAAGCTTCCACTTGTGCCGACTCTCGCTGCTTTGACGGTGCCCACGGAGCTCTGCAAACTGAGACCAGGAATGTAGGGTTGTGGGTTTTGTTTTCCCGGGCAGAAGCCTCTCTCAGTACCAGGTAGGCCCTTGTTCCTTAGGGGCAGGCTGGCAGCAAGATTTCCACGAATATCAAGATGCTGCCCAGGGACAAGCTGCCACCTGTGCCAACTCGGGCTGCTTTGAGAGTTCCCATGGAGCTCTGCAAACTGGGACCATTAACGTGAGGTGCTGCGTTTTGTTTCTCTGGGCAGAAACATTTGCAGTGACAGGTAGGCCCTTGGTCTTTGAGGGCAGGCAGCCTGCTGGATTTCCATGAATATCAAGATGCTGCCAAAGGACAAGCTGCCACCTGTGCCAACTCGCGCTGCTTTGACAGTGCCCATGGTGCTCTGCAAACTGAGACCAGAAACGTGGGGTGCTGGGTTTTGTTTTCCCGAGCAGAAGCCTTTGTCAGTACCAGGTAGGCCCTTGGCCCTTGGGGGCCGGCTGCCTGCAGGATTTCCACGAATATCAAGATGCCGCCCAGGGACAAACTGCCACCTGTGCCAACTCGGGCTGCTTTGAGAGTGCCCACGGTGCTCTGCAAACTGAGACCAGAAACGTGGGGTGGTGGGTTTTGTTTCCCTGGGCAGAAGCCTTTGTCAGTACCAGGAGGGCCCTTGTTCATCAGGGGCAGGCTGCCGGCTCAATTTCCACGAATATCAAGATGCCGCCCAGGGACCAGCTGCCACTTGTGCCAACTCGCGCTGCTTTGAGGGTGCCCACGGAGCTCTGCAAACTGAGACCAGGGACGTAGGGTTGTGGGTTTTGTTTTCCCGGGCAGAAGCCTCTCTCAGTACCAGGTAGGCCCTTGTTCCTTAGGGGCAGGCTGGCAGCAAGATTTCCACGAATATCAAGATGCTGCCCTGGGACAAGCTGCCACCTGTGCCAACTCGGGCTGCTTTGAGGGTGCCCATGGAGCTCTGCAAACTGAGACCATGAACCTGGGGTGCTGAGTTTTGTTTCTCCGGGCAGAAACATTTGAAGTGCCAGGTAGGCCCTCGGTCCTTAAGGGCAGGCAGCCTGCTGGATTTCCACGAATATCAAGATGCTGCCCAGGGACAAGCTGCCACCTGTGCCAACTCGCGCTGCTTTGAGAGTGCCCATGGTGCTCTGCAAACTGAGACCAGGAACATGGGGTGGTGAGTTTTGTTTTCCCGGTCAGAAGCCTTTGTGAGTACCAGGTGGGCCCTTGTTCCATAGGGGCAGGCTGCCGGCTGGATTTCCACGAATATCAAGATGCCGCCCAGGGACAAGCTGCCACCTGTGCCAACTCGGGCTGCTTTGAGAGTGCCCATGGAGCTCTGCAAACTGAGACCAGGAACGTGGGGTCGTGGGTTTTGTTTTCCCGGGCAGAAGCCTTTGTCAGTACCAAGAAGCCCCTCAGCCCTTAGAGGCAGTCTGCCTGCTGGATTTCCCCGAATATCAAGATGCCGCCCAGGGACAAGCTGCCACCTGTGCCAACTCGCGCTGCTTTGAAAGTGCCCATGGAGCTCTGCAAAGTGAGACCAGGAACTTGCCTTGGTGAGTTTTGTTTCCCCAGGCAGAAGCATTTGCAGTACCAGGTAGGCTCTCGTAATTCAGGGCCGGCTGCCTCCTGGATTTCCACGAATATCAAGATGCTGCCCAGGGCCCAGCTTCCACTTGTGCCAACTTGCGCTGCTTTGAGGGTGCCCACGGAGCTCTGCAAACTGAGACCAGGAACGTAGGGTTGTGGGTTTTGTTTTCCCGGGCAGAAGCCTCTCTCAGTACAAGGTAGGCCCTTGTTCCTTAGGGGCAGGCTGGCAGCAAGATTTCCACGAATATCAAGATGCTGCCCAGGGACAAGCTGCCACCTGTGCCAACTCGGGCTCCTTTGAGAGTTCCCATGGAGCTCTGCAAACTGGGACCATTAACGTGAGGTGCTGAGTTTTGTTTCTCTGGGCAGAAACATTTGCAGTGACAGGTAGGCCCTTGGTCTTTGAGGGCAGGCAGCCTGCTGGATTTCCATGAATATCAAGATGCTGCCAAAGGACAAGCTGCCACCTGTGCCAACTCGCGCTGCTTTGAGAGTGCCCATGGTGCTCTGCAAACTGAGACCAGAAACGTGGGGTGCTGGGTTTTGTTTTCCCGAGCAGAAGCCTTTGTCAGTACCAGGTAGGCCCTTGGCCCTTGGGGGCCGGCTGCCTGCAGGATTTCCACGAATATCAAGATGCCGCCCAGGGACAAGCTGGCACCTGTGGCAACTCGCGCTGCTTTGAGGGTGCCCACGGAGCTCTGCAAACTGAGATGTGGAACGTGGGGTTATGGGTTTTGTTTTCCCGGGCAGAAGCCTTTGTCAGTACCAGGAGGGCCCTTGTTCCTCAGGGGCAGGCTGCCGGCTGGATTTCTACGAATATCAAGATGCTGCCCAGGGACAAGCTGCCACTTGTGCCAACTCGCGCTGCTTTGGGGGTGCCCACGGAGCTCTGCAAAGTGAGACCAGGAACGTAGGGTTGTGGGTTTTGTTTTCCCGGGGAGAAGCCTTTGTCAGTGCCAGGTAGGCCCTTGTTCCTTAGGGGCAGGCTGGCAGCAAGATTTCCACGAATATCAAGATGCTGCCCAGGGACAAGCTGCCACCTGTGCCAACTCAGGCTGCTTTGAGAGTGCCCATGGAGCACTGCAAACTGAGACCATGAACCTGGGGTGCTGAGTTTTGTTTCTCCGGGCAGAAGCCTTTGTCAGTCCCAGGTAGGCCCTCGGTCCTTAAGGGCAGGATGCCTGCTGGAATTCCACGAATATCAAGATGCTGCCCAGGGACAAGCTGCCACCTGTGCTAACTCGGGCTGCTTTGAGAGTGCCCATGGTGCTCTGCAAACTGAGACCAGAAACGTGGGGTGCTGGGTTTTGTTTTCCAGGGCAGAAGCCTTTGTCAGTACCAAGTAGGCCCTTGTTCCTTAGGGACAGCCTGACAGCAAGATTTCCCTGAATATCAAGATGCTGCCCAGGGATATTCTGCCACCTGTGCCAACTCGGGCTGCTTTGAGAGTGCCCACGGAGTTCTTCAAGCTGAGACCAGGAACGTGGGTTTGTGGGTTTTGTTTTCCCGGGCAGAAACATTTACAGTACCAGGTAGGCCCTCGGCCCTTTGGGGGAGACTGGCACCAGGATTTCCACGAAAATCTAGTTTCCGCCAAGGGACAAGCTGCCACCTGTGCCAACTCGGGCTTCTTTGAGAGTGCCCATGGAGCTCTAAAAACTGAGACCAGGAAAGTGGTGTTCTGAGTTTTGTTTTCCCGGGCAGAAGCCTTTGTCAGTACCAGGTAGGCCGTTGGCCCTTGGGGGCCAGCTGCCTGCAGGATTTCCACGAATATCAAGATGCTGCCCAGGGACAAGCTGCCCCCTGTGCCAACTCGGGCTGCTTTGAGAGTGCCCACAGAGCTCTTTAAACTGAGAGAAAGTATGTGGGGTTATGGGTTTTGTTTTCCCGGGCAGAAGCCTTTGTCAGTACCAAGTAGGCCCTCAGCCCTTAGAGGCAGTCTGCCTGCTGGATTTCCACGCATATCAAGATGCTGCCCAGGGACAAGCTGCCACCTGTGCCAACTCGGGCTGCTTTGAGAGTGCCCACGGAGCTCTGCAAAGTGAGACCAGGAACTTGCCTTGGTGAGTTTTGTTTCCCCGGGCAGAAGCATTTGCAGTACCTGGTAGGCTCTCGTAATTCAGGGCGGCTGCCTCCTGGATTTCCACAAATATCAAGATGCCGCCCAGGGACAAGCTTCCACTTGTGCCGACTCTCGCTGCTTTGACGGTGCCCACGGAGCTCTGCAAACTGAGACCAGGAATGTAGGGTTGTGGGTTTTGTTTTCCCGGGCAGAAGCCTCTCTCAGTACCAGGTAGGCCCTTGTTCCTTAGGGGCAGGCTGGCAGCAAGATTTCCACGAATATCAAGATGCTGCCCAGGACAAGCTGCCACCTGTGCCAACTCGGGCTGCTTTGAGAGTTCCCATGGAGCTCTGCAAACTGGGACCATTAACGTGAGGTGCTGCGTTTTGTTTCTCTGGGCAGAAACATTTGCAGTGACAGGTAGGCCCTTGGTCTTTGAGGGCAGGCAGCCTGCTGGATTTCCATGAATATCAAGATGCTGCCAAAGGACAAGCTGCCACCTGTGCCAACTCGCGCTGCTTTGACAGTGCCCATGGTGCTCTGCAAACTGAGACCAGAAACGTGGGGTGCTGGGTTTTGTTTTCCCGAGCAGAAGCCTTTGTCAGTACCAGGTAGGCCCCTTGGCCCTTGGGGGCCGGCTGCCTGCAGGATTTCCACGAATATCAAGATGCCGCCCAGGGACAAACTGCCACCTGTGCCAACTCGGGCTGCTTTGAGAGTGCCCACGGTGCTCTGCAAACTGAGACCAGAAACGTGGGGTGGTGGGTTTTGTTTCCCTGGGCAGAAGCCTTTGTCAGTACCCAGGAGGGCCCTTGTTCATCAGGGGCAGGCTGCCGGCTCAATTTCCACGAATATCAAGATGCGCCCAGGGACATGCTTCCACTTGTGCCCAACTCGCGCTGCTTTGAGGGTGCCCACGGAGCTCTGCAAACTGAGACCAGGAACGTAGGACTGTGGGTTTTGTTTTCCCGGACAGAAGCCTCTCTCAGTACCAGGTAGGCCCTCCAAACTTAGGGCAGGCTGGCAGCAAGATTTCCACGAATATCAAGATGCTGCCCAGGGACAAGCTTCCACCTGTGCCAACTCGGGCTGCTTTGAGAGTGCCCACGGAGCTCTGCAAACTGTGGCCAGGACGGTGGGGGTGCTGAGTTTTGTTTTCCCGGGCAGAAGCCTTTGTCAGTATTACGTTGGCCCATGGTCTTTCAGGGGCCGTCAGCCTGCTGAATTTCAATGAATATCAAGATGCTGCCCACAGAGGAGCTGCCACCTGTGCCAACTCGGGCTGCTTTGAGAGTGCCCATGGCGCTCTGCAAACTGAGACCAGGAACGTGGGGTGGTGAGTTTTGTTTTCCCGGTCAGAAGCCTTTGTGAGTACCAGGTGGGCCCTTGTTCCATAGGGGCAGGCTGCCGGCTGGATTTCCACGAATATCAAGATGCCGCCCAGGGACAAGCTGCCACCTGTGCCAACTCGGGCTGCTTTTGAGAGTGCCCATGGAGCTCTGCAAACTGAGACCAGGAACGTGGGGTCGTGGGTTTTGTTTTCCCGGGCAGAAGCCTTTGTCAGTACCAAGAAGCCCCTCAGCCCTTAGAGGCAGTCTGCCTGCTGGATTTCCCCGAATATCAAGATGCCGCCCAGGGACAAGCTGCCACCTGTGCCAACTCGGGCTGCTTTGAGAGTGCCCATGGAGCTCTGCAAAGTGAGACCAGGAACTTGCCTTGGTGAGTTTTGCTTCCCCGGGCAGAAGCATTTGCAGTACCAGGTAGGCTCTCGTAATTCAGGGCCGGCTGCCTCCTGGATTTCCACGAATATCAAGATGCTGCCCAGGGACAAGCTTCCACTTGTGCCAACTCGCGCTGCTTTGAGGGTGCCCACGGAGCTCTGCAAAGTGAGACCAGGAACGAAGGGTTGTGGGTTTTGTTTTCCCGGGCAGAAGCCTCTCTCAGTACCAGGTACGCCCTTGGTCCTTAGGGGCAGGCTGGCAGCAAGATTTCCACGAATATCAAGATGCTGCCCAGGGACAAGCTGCCACCTGTGCCAACTCGGGCTCCTTTGAGAGTTCCCCATGGAGCTCTGCAAACTGGGACCATTAACGTGAGGTGCTGAGTTTTGTTTCTCTGGGCAAGAAACATTTGCAGTGCCAGGTAGGCCCTTGGTCTTTAAGGGCTGGCAGCCTGCAGGATTTCCACGAATATCAAGATGCTGCCCAGGGACAAGCTGCCACCTGTGCCAACTCGGGCTGCTTTGAGGGTGCCCACGGAGCTCTGCAAACTGAGACCAGGAACGTAGGGTTGTGGGTTTTGTTTTCCAGGGCAGAAGCCTTTGTCAGTACCAGGTAGGCCCTTGATCCTTAGGGGCAGGCTGGCAGCAAGATTTCCACGAATATCAAGATGCTGCCCAGGGACAAGCTGCCACCTGTGCCAACTAGCGCTGCTTTGAGAGTGCCATGGTGCTCTGCAATCTGAGACCAGAAACGTGGGGTGCTGGGTTTTGTTTTCCCGAGCAGAAGCCTTTGTCAGTACCAGGTAGGCCCTTGGCCCTTGGGGGCCGGCTGCCTGCAGGATTTCCACGAATATCAAGATGCCGCCCAGGGACAAGCTGCCACCTGTGCCAACTCGGGCTGCTTTGAGAGTGCCCATTGAGCTCTGCAAACTGAGATGTGGAACGTGGGGTGGTGGATTTGGTTTCCTGGGCAGAAGCCTTTGTCAGTACCAGGTCGGCCCTTGTTCCTCAGGGGCAGGCTGCCCGCTGGATTTCCACGAATATCAAGATGCTGCCCAGGGACAAGCTGCAACTTGTGCCAACTCGGGCTGCTTTGAGAGTGCCCATGGAGCTCTGCAAACTGGGACCATTAACGTGAGGTGCTGAGTTTTGTTTCTCCGGGCAGAAACATTTGCAGTGCCAGGTAGGCCCTTGGTCTTTAAGGGCTGGCAGCCTGCAGGATTTCCACGAATATCAAGATGCTGTCCAGGGACAAGCTGCCACCTGTGCCAACTCGGGCTGCTTTGAGGGTGCCCACGGAGCTCTGCAAACTGAGACCAGAAACGTGGGGTGCTGGGTTTTGTTTCCCCTGACAGAAGCCTTTGTCAGTACCAGGTAGGCCCTTGGCCCTTGGGGGCCGGCTGCCTGCAGGATTTCCACGAATATCTAGATGCCGCCCAGGGACAAGCTGCCACCTGTGCCAACTCGGGCTGCTTTGAGAGTGCCCATGGAGCTCTGCAAACTGAGATGTGGAACGTGGGGTGGTGGATTTGGTTTCCTGGGCAGAAGCCTTTGTCAGTACCAGGAGGGCACTTGTTCCTCAGGGGCAGGCTGCCGGCTGGATTTCCACGAATATCAAGATGCTGCCCAGGGACAAGCTGCAACTTGTGCCAACTCGGGCTGCTTTGAGGGTGCCCACGGAGCTCTGCAAAAGGAGACCAGGAACGTAGGATTGTGGGTTTTGTATTCCCGGGCAGATGCCTCTCTCAGTACCAGGTAGGTCCTTGGCCCTTGGGGGCCGGCTGCCTGCAGGATTTCCACGAATATCAAGATGCCGCCCAGGGACAAGCTGCCACCTGTGCCAACTCGTGCTGCTTTGAGAGTGCCCATGGAGCTCTGCAAACTGAGACCAGGAAAATGAGTTGGTGAATTTTGTTTCCCTGGGCAGAAGCATTTGTCAGTACCAGATAGGCCCACGGCCCTTCGAAGCCAGCTTCCTTCTGGATTTCCGGGAATCTGAAGATGCCGCCCATGGACAAGCTGCCACCCGTGCCTACTCAGGCAGCTTTGAGAGTGCCCATGGAGCTCTGCAAACTGAGACCTGTACGTGGGGTGCTGAGGTTTGTTTTCCCGGGCAGAAGCCTTTGTCAGTACCAGGTATGCCCTCGGCTCTTCGTGGCTTGCTGCCTGCTGGATTTCCACGAATATCAAGATGCCGCCCAGGGACAGGCTGTCAGCTGTGCCAACTCGGGCTGCTTTGAGAGTGCCCATGGAGCTCTACAAACTGAGACCGGGACCGTGGGGTTCTGAGTTTTGTTTTCCCGGTCAGAAGCCTTTGTCAGTACCAGGTAGGCCTTCGGCCCTATGGGTCCGGTTGCCGGCTGGATTTCCCCGAATAACAAGATGCCGCCCAGGGACAAGCTGCCACCTGTGCTAGCTCTGGCTGCTTTGAGAGTGCCCACGGAACTCTGCAAACTGAGATGTGGAACGTGGGGTTATGGTTTTGTTTTCCCGGGCAGAAGCCTTTGTCAGTACCAGGAGGGCCCTTGTTCCTCAGGGGCAGGCTGCCGGCTGGATTTCTACGAATATCAAGATGCTGCCCAGGGACAAGCTGCCACTTGTGCCAACTCGCGCTGCTTTGGGGGTGCCCACGGAGCTCTGCAAAGTGAGACCAGGAACGTAGGGTTGTGGGTTTTGTTTTCCCGGGGAGAAGCCTTTGTCAGTGCCAGGTAGGCCCTTGTTCCTTAGGGGCAGGCTGGCAGCAAGATTTCCACGAATATCAAGATGCTGCCCAGGGACAAGCTGCCACCTGTGCCAACTCAGGCTGCTTTGAGAGTGCCCATGGAGCACTGCAAACTGAGACCATGAACCTGGGGTGCTGAGTTTTGTTTCTCCGGGCAGAAGCCTTTGTCAGTCCCAGGTAGGCCCTCGGTCCTTAAGGGGCAGGATGCCTGCTGGAATTCCACGAATATCAAGATGCTGCCCAGGGACAAGCTGCCACCTGTGCTAACTCGGGCTGCTTTGAGAGTGCCCATGGTGCTCTGCAAACTGAGACCAGAAACGTGGGGTGCTGGGTTTTGTTTTCCAGGGCAGAAGCCTTTGTCAGTACCAAGTAGGCCCTTGTTCCTTAGGGACAGCCTGACAGCAAGATTTCCCTGAATATCAAGATGCTGCCCAGGGATATTCTGCCACCTGTGCCAACTCGGGCTGCTTTGAGAGTGCCCACGGAGTTCTTCAAGCTGAGACCAGGAACGTGGGTTTGTGGGTTTTGTTTTCCGGGCAGAAACATTTACAGTACCAGGTAGGCCCTCGGCCCTTTGGGGGAGACTGGCACCAGGATTTCCACGAAAATCTAGTTTCCGCCAAGGGACAAGCTGCCACCTGTGCCAACTCGGGCTTCTTTGAGAGTGCCCATGGAGCTCTAAAAACTGAGACCAGGAAAGTGGTGTTCTGAGTTTTGTTTTCCCGGGCAGAAGCCTTTGTCAAGTACCAGGTAGGCCGTTGGCCCTTGGGGGCCAGCTGCCTGCAGGATTTCCACGAATATCAAGATGCTGCCCAGGACAAGCTGCCCCCTGTGCCAACTCGGGCTGCTTTGAGAGTGCCCACAGAGCTCTTTAAACTGAGAGAAAGTATGTGGGGTTATGGGTTTTGTTTTCCCGGGCAGAAGCCTTTGTCAGTACCAAGTAGGCCCTCAGCCCTTAGAGGGCAGTCTGCCTGCTGGATTTCCACGCATATCAAGATGCTGCCCAGGGACAAGCTGCCACCTGTGCCAACTCGGGCTGCTTTGAGAGTGCCCACGGAGCTCTGCAAAGTGAGACCAGGAACTTGCCTTGGTGAGTTTTGTTTCCCCGGGCAGAAGCATTTGCAGTACCTGGTAGGCTCTCGTAATTCAGGGCGGCTGCCTCCTGGATTTCCACAAATATCAAGATGCCGCCCAGGGACAAGCTTCCACTTGTGCCGACTCTCGCTGCTTTGACGGTGCCCACGGAGCTCTGCAAACTGAGACCAGGAATGTAGGGTTGTGGGTTTTGTTTTCCCGGGCAGAAGCCTCTCTCAGTACCAGGTAGGCCCTTGTTCCTTAGGGGCAGGCTGGCAGCAAGATTTCCACGAATATCAAGATGCTGCCCAGGGACAAGCTGCCACCTGTGCCAACTCGGGCTGCTTTGAGAGTTCCCATGGAGCTCTGCAAACTGGGACCATTAACGTGAGGTGCTGCGTTTTGTTTCTCTGGGCAGAAACATTTGCAGTGACAGGTAGGCCCTTGGTCTTTGAGGCAGCAGCCTGCTGGATTTCCATGAATATCAAGATGCTGCCAAAGGACAAGCTGCCACCTGTGCCAACTCGCGCTGCTTTGACAGTGCCCATGGTGCTCTGCAAACTGAGACCAGAAACGTGGGGTGCTGGGTTTTGTTTTCCCGAGCAGAAGCCTTTGTCAGTACCAGGTAGGCCCTTGGCCCTTGGGGGCCGGCTGCCTGCAGGATTTCCACGAATATCAAGATGCCGCCCAGGGGACAAACTGCCACCTGTGCCCAACTCGGGCTGCTTTGAGAGTGCCCACGGTGCTCTGCAAACTGAGACCAGAAACGTGGGGTGGTGGGTTTTGTTTCCCTGGGCAGAAGCCTTTGTCAGTACCAGGAGGGCCCTTGTTCATCAGGGGCAGGCTGCCGGCTCAATTTCCACGAATATCAAGATGCCGCCCAGGGACCAGCTGCCACTTGTGCCAACTCGCGCTGCTTTGAGGGTGCCCACGGAGCTCTGCAAACTGAGACCAGGGACGTAGGGTTGTGGGTTTTGTTTTCCCGGCAGAAGCCTCTCTCAGTACCAGGTAGGCCCTTGTTCCTTAGGGCAGGCTGGCAGCAAGATTTCCACGAATATCAAGATGCTGCCCTGGGACAAGCTGCCACCTGTGCCAACTCGGGCTGCTTTGAGGGTGCCCATGGAGCTCTGCAAACTGAGACCATGAACCTGGGTGCTGAGTTTTGTTTCTCCGGGCAGAAACATTTGAAGTGCCAGGTAGGCCCTCGGTCCTTAAGGGCAGGCAGCCTGCTGGATTTCCACGAATATCAAGATGCTGCCCAGGGACAAGCTGCCACCTGTGCCAACTCGCGCTGCTTTGAGAGTGCCCATGGTGCTCTGCAAACTGAGACCAGGAACATGGGGTGGTGAGTTTTGTTTTCCCGGTCAGAAGCCTTTGTGAGTACCAGGTGGGCCCTTGTTCCATAGGGGGCAGGCTGCCGGCTGGATTTCCACGAATATCAAGATGCCGCCCAGGGACAAGCTGCCACCTGTGCCAACTCGGGCTGCTTTGAGAGTGCCCATGGAGCTCTGCAAACTGAGACCAGGAACGTGGGGTCGTGGGTTTTGTTTTCCCGGGCAGAAGCCTTTGTCAGTACCAAGAAGCCCCTCAGCCTTAGAGGCAGTCTGCCTGCTGGATTTCCCCGAATATCAAGATGCCGCCCAGGGACAAGCTGCCACCTGTGCCAACTCGCGCTGCTTTGAAAGTGCCCATGAGCTCTGCAAAGTGAGACCAGAACTTGCCTTGGTGAGTTTTGTTTCCCCAGGCAGAAGCATTTGCAGTACCAGGTAGGCTCTCGTAATTCAGGGCCGGCTGCCTCCTGGATTTCCACGAATATCAAGATGCTGCCCAGGGCCCAGCTTCCACTTGTGCCAACTTGCGCTGCTTTGAGGGTGCCCACGGAGCTCTGCAAACTGAGACCAGGAACGTAGGGTTGTGGGTTTTGTTTTCCCGGGCAGAAGCCTCTCTCAGTACAAGGTAGGCCCTTGTTCCTTAGGGGCAGGCTGGCAGCAAGATTTCCACGAATATCAAGATGCTGCCCAGGGACAAGCTGCCACCTGTGCCAACTCGGGCTCCTTTGAGAGTTCCCATGGAGCTCTGCAAACTGGGACCATTAACGTGAGGTGCTGAGTTTTGTTTCTCTGGGCAGAAACATTTGCAGTGACAGGTAGGCCCTTGGTCTTTGAGGGCAGGCAGCCTGCTGGATTTCCATGAATATCAAGATGCTGCCAAAGGACAAGCTGCCACCTGTGCCAACTCGCGCTGCTTTGAGAGTGCCCATGGTGCTCTGCAAACTGAGACCAGAAACGTGGGGTGCTGGGTTTTGTTTTCCCGAGCAGAAGCCTTTGTCAGTACCAGGTAGGCCCTTGGCCCTTGGGGGCCGGCTGCCTGCAGGATTTCCACGAATATCAAGATGCCGCCCAGGGACAAGCTGGCACCTGTGGCAACTCGCGCTGCTTTGAGGGTGCCCACGGAGCTCTGCAAACTGAGATGTGGAACGTGGGGTTATGGGTTTTGTTTTCCCGGGCAGAAGCCTTTGTCAGTACCAGGAGGGCCCTTGTTCCTCAGGGGCAGGCTGCCGGCTGGATTTCTACGATATCAAGATGCTGCCCAGGGACAAGCTGCCACTTGTGCCAACTCGCGCTGCTTTGGGGTGCCCACGGAGCTCTGCAAAGTGAGACCAGGAACGTAGGGTTGTGGGTTTTGTTTTCCCGGGGAGAAGCCTTTGTCAGTGCCAGTAGGCCCTTGTTCCTTAGGGGCAGGCTGGCAGCAAGATTTCCACGAATATCAAGATGCTGCCCAGGGACAAGCTGCCACCTGTGCCAACTCAGGCTGCTTTGAGAGTGCCCATGGAGCACTGCAAACTGAGACCATGAACCTGGGGTGCTGAGTTTTGTTTCTCCGGGCAGAAGCCTTTGTCAGTCCCAGGTAGGCCCTCGTCCTTAAGGCAGGATGCCTGCTGGAATTCCACGAATATCAAGATGCTGCCCAGGACAAGCTGCCACCTGTGCTAACTCGGGCTGCTTTGAGAGTGCCCATGGTGCTCTGCAAACTGAGACCAGAAACGTGGGGTGCTGGGTTTTGTTTTCCAGGGCAGAAGCCTTTGTCAGTACCAAGTAGGCCCTTGTTCCTTAGGGACAGCCTGACAGCAAGATTTCCCTGAATATCAAGATGCTGCCCAGGGATATTCTGCCACCTGTGCCAACTCGGGCTGCTTTGAGAGTGCCCACGGAGTTCTTCAAGCTGAGACCAGGAACGTGGGTTTGTGGGTTTTGTTTTCCCGGGCAGAAACATTTACAGTACCAGGTAGGCCCTCGGCCCTTTGGGGGAGACTGGCACCAGGATTTCCACGAAAATCTAGTTTCCGCCAAGGGACAAGCTGCCACCTGTGCCAACTCGGGCTTCTTTGAGAGTGCCCATGGAGCTCTAAAAACTGAGACCAGGAAAGTGGTGTTCTGAGTTTTGTTTTCCCGGCAGAAGCCTTTGTCAGTACCAGGTAGGCCGTTGGCCCTTGGGGGCCAGCTGCCTGCAGGATTTCCACGAATATCAAGATGCTGCCCAGGGACAAGCTGCCCCCTGTGCCAACTCGGGCTGCTTTGAGAGTGCCCACAGAGCTCTTTAAACTGAGAGAAAGTATGTGGGGTTATGGGTTTTGTTTTCCCGGGCAGAAGCCTTTGTCAGTACCAAGTAGGCCCTCAGCCCTTAGAGGCAGTCTGCCTGCTGGATTTCCACGCATATCAAGATGCTGCCCAGGGACAAGCTGCCACCTGTGCCAACCTCGGGCTGCTTTGAGAGTGCCCACGGAGCTCTGCAAAGTGAGACCAGGAACTTGCCTTGGTGAGTTTTGTTTCCCCGGGCAGAAGCATTTGCAGTACCTGGTAGGCTCTCGTAATTCAGGGCGGCTGCCTCCTGGATTTCCACAAATATCAAGATGCCGCCCAGGACAAGCTTCCACTTGTGCCGACTCTCGCTGCTTTGACGGTGCCCACGGAGCTCTGCAAACTGAGACCAGGAATGTAGGGTTGTGGGTTTTGTTTTCCCGGGCAGAAGCCTCTCTCAGTACCAGGTAGGCCCTTGTTCCTTAGGGGCAGGCTGGCAGCAAGATTTCCACGAATATCAAGATGCTGCCCAGGACAAGCTGCCACCTGTGCCAACTCGGGCTGCTTTGAGAGTTCCCATGGAGCTCTGCAAACTGGGACCATTAACGTGAGGTGCTGCGTTTTGTTTCTCTGGGCAGAAACATTTGCAGTGACAGGTAGGCCCTTGGTCTTTGAGGGCAGGCAGCCTGCTGGATTTCCATGAATATCAAGATGCTGCCAAAGGACAAGCTGCCACCTGTGCCAACTCGCGCTGCTTTGACAGTGCCCATGGTGCTCTGCAAACTGAGACCAGAAACGTGGGGTGCTGGGTTTTGTTTTCCCGAGCAGAAGCCTTTGTCAGTACCAGGTAGGCCCCTTGGCCCTTGGGGGCCGGCTGCCTGCAGGATTTCCACGAATATCAAGATGCCGCCCAGGGACAAACTGCCACCTGTGCCAACTCGGGCTGCTTTGAGAGTGCCCACGGTGCTCTGCAAACTGAGACCAGAAACGTGGGGTGGTGGGTTTTGTTTCCCTGGGCAGAAGCCTTTGTCAGTACCCAGGAGGGCCCTTGTTCATCAGGGGCAGGCTGCCGGCTCAATTTCCACGAATATCAAGATGCGCCCAGGGACATGCTTCCACTTGTGCCCAACTCGCGCTGCTTTGAGGGTGCCCACGGAGCTCTGCAAACTGAGACCAGGAACGTAGGACTGTGGGTTTTGTTTTCCCGGACAGAAGCCTCTCTCAGTACCAGGTAGGCCCTCCAAACTTAGGGCAGGCTGGCAGCAAGATTTCCACGAATATCAAGATGCTGCCCAGGGACAAGCTGCCACCTGTGCCAACTCGGGCTGCTTTGAGAGTGCCCACGGAGCTCTGCAAACTGTGGCCAGGACGGTGGGGTGCTGAGTTTTGTTTTCCCGGGCAGAAGCCTTTGTCAGTATTACGTTGGCCCATGGTCTTTCAGGGCCGTCAGCCTGCTGAATTTCAATGAATATCAAGATGCTGCCCACAGAGGAGCTGCCACCTGTGCCAACTCGGGCTGCTTTGAGAGTGCCCATGGCGCTCTGCAAACTGAGACCAGGAACGTGGGGTGGTGAGTTTTGTTTTCCCGGTCAGAAGCCTTTGTGAGTACCAGGTGGGCCCTTGTTCCATAGGGGCAGGCTGCCGGCTGGATTTCCACGAATATCAAGATGCCGCCCAGGGACAAGCTGCCACCTGTGCCAACTCGGGCTGCTTTGAGAGTGCCCATGGAGCTCTGCAAACTGAGACCAGGAACGTGGGGTCGTGGGTTTTGTTTTCCCGGGCAGAAGCCTTTGTCAGTACCAAGAAGCCCCTCAGCCCTTAGAGGCAGTCTGCCTGCTGGATTTCCCCGAATATCAAGATGCCGCCCAGGGACAAGCTGCCACCTGTGCCAACTCGGGCTGCTTTGAGAGTGCCCATGGAGCTCTGCAAAGTGAGACCAGGAACTTGCCTTGGTGAGTTTTGCTTCCCCGGGCAGAAGCATTTGCAGTACCAGGTAGGCTCTCGTAATTCAGGGCCGGCTGCCTCCTGGATTTCCACGAATATCAAGATGCTGCCCAGGGACAAGCTTCCACTTGTGCCAACTCGCGCTGCTTTGAGGGTGCCCACGGAGCTCTGCAAAGTGAGACCAGGAACGAAGGGTTGTGGGTTTTGTTTTCCCGGGCAGAAGCCTCTCTCAGTACCAGGTACGCCCTTGGTCCTTAGGGGCAGGCTGGCAGCAAGATTTCCACGAATATCAAGATGCTGCCCAGGGACAAGCTGCCACCTGTGCCAACTCGGGCTCCTTTGAGAGTTCCCATGGAGCTCTGCAAACTGGGACCATTAACGTGAGGTGCTGAGTTTTGTTTCTCTGGGCAGAAACATTTGCAGTGCCAGGTAGGCCCTTGGTCTTTAAGGGCTGGCAGCCTGCAGGATTTCCACGAATATCAAGATGCTGCCCAGGGACAAGCTGCCACCTGTGCCAACTCGGGCTGCTTTGAGGGTGCCCACGGAGCTCTGCAAACTGAGACCAGGAACGTAGGGTTGTGGGTTTTGTTTTCCAGGGCAGAAGCCTTTGTCAGTACCAGGTAGGCCCTTGATCCTTAGGGGCAGGCTGGCAGCAAGATTTCCACGAATATCAAGATGCTGCCCAGGGACAAGCTGCCACCTGTGCCAACTAGCGCTGCTTTGAGAGTGCCCATGGTGCTCTGCAATCTGAGACCAGAAACGTGGGGTGCTGGGTTTTGTTTTCCCGAGCAGAAGCCTTTGTCAGTACCAGGTAGGCCCTTGGCCCTTGGGGGCCGGCTGCCTGCAGGATTTCCACGAATATCAAGATGCCGCCCAGGGACAAGCTGCCACCTGTGCCAACTCGGGCTGCTTTGAGAGTGCCCATTGTGCTCTGCAAAGTTAGACCAGGAACTTGCCTTGGTGAGTTTTGTTTCCCCGGGCCAGAAGCATTTGCAGTACCAGGCAGGCTCTCGGAACTTCAGGGCCGTCTGCCTGCTGGATTTCCACAAATATCAAGATGCTGCCCAGGGACAAGCTGCCACTTGGGCCAACTCGCGCTGCTTTGGGGGTGCCCACGGAGCTCTGCAAACTGAGACCATAACCTAGGGTTGTGGGTTTTCTTTTCTCGGGCAGAAGCCTCTCTCAGTACCAGGTAGGCCCTTGTTCCTTAGGGGCAGGCTGCCTGCTGAATTTCCACGAATATCAAGATGCTGCCCAGGGACAAGCTGCCACCTGTGCCAGCTCGGGCTGCTTTGAGGGTGCCCACGGAGCTCTAAAAACTGAGACAGGGTACATGGGGTTATGGGTTATGTTTCCCCGGGCAGAAGCCATTGTAAGTACCAGGTAGGCCCTCGGCCCTTAGGGGCAGGCTGGCAGCAAGACTTCCACAAATATCAAGATGCCGCCCAGGGACAAGCTGCCACCTGTGCCAACTCACGCTGCTTTGAGAGTGCCCACGGATCTCTTCAAACTGAGCCAAAGTATGTGGGGTTTCGGGTTTTTTTTTTCCCGGGCAGAACCCTTTGTCAGTACCAAGTAGGACCTCGGCCCTTAGAGGCAGTCTGCCTGCTGGATTTCCACGCATATCTAGATGCCGCCCAGGAACAAGCTGCCACCTGTGCCAACTTGGGCTGCTTTGAGAGTACCCATGGTGCTCTACAAACAGAAACCAGGAGCGTGGGATGGTGAGGTTTTTTTTTTCCTCGGCAGAAGCCTTTGTCAGTACCAGGTAGGCCCTCGGCCCTTCATGGCTGGCTGCCTGCTGGATTTCCACGAATATCAAGATGCCGCCCAGGGATATTCTGCCACCTGTGCCAACTCGGGCTGCTTTGAGAGTGCCCATGGAGCTCTGCAAACTGAGACCGGGACCATGGGGTTCTGAGTTTTGTTTTCCCGGCAGAAGCCTTTGTCAGTACCAGGTAGGCCTTCGGCCCTATGGGTCCGGTTGCAGGCTGGATTTCCCCGAATAACAAGATGCCGCCCAGGGACAAGCTGCCACCTGTGCCAACTCGGGCTGCTTTGAGAGTGCCCATGGAGCTCTTCAAACTGTGGCCTGGAACGTCGGGTAGTGTGTCTTGTTTTGCTGGGTAGAAGACTATCTCTGTACTAGGTCGGCCCTCCATCCTTAGCTTCCGGCTCCCCGCTGGATTTGCCCGAATATCACGGTGCCGTCCCGGGTCAAGCTGCCACCTGTGCCAACTCGGGCTGCTTTGAGAGTGCCCATGGAGCTCTACAAACTGAGACCAGCAACGTGGGATGGTGAGCTTTGTTTTCCTGGGAAGAAGCCTTTGTCAGTACCAGGTAGGCCCTCGGCCCTAAGGGGCCTGTTGCCTCCTGGATATCCACAAATATCAAGATGCCTCTCAGGGACAAGCTGCCACCTGTGCTAGCTCTGGCTGCTTTGAGAGTGCCCACGGAACTCTGCAAACTGAGACTAAGACCTTGGGGTGGTGGGTTTTTTTCTCCTTGGGCAGTATAATGCACAATACCTAGGTGTCCCTAAGCACGTTGATGCTTGGTGCCTGCTCGATTTCTGTATTAATCAGGATGTCATCCAATTAAAGGCTGATAGCTGTGCCAACGTTGGGTGCTTGCACAGTGCCCACAGAGCTCTGCAAACTGAGACCTAGACGGTGAGGTGTTGAGGTTTTTTTCCTGGGCTGTTGCCCGCACAGTACTTTTGTGGCCATTTGGGGCCTGAGACCAGGAAGGTGAGGTGGTGAGTTTGGTTTCCCTGGGAAAAAGCTCACCACATTTTTTGGATGGGCCTTGCGTGCAGGCCCCGGTTGGCTGCTGTAATGCCGCATTGATCAAGATCTAGCTCACGTACAACCTGCCACCTGTGCCACCTCAGGCTGCTCTCACAGTGCCTGTGGATACAACGCTCTGTTTGACTCTTAGAGGTCTAATTACAAGCTGTGTTTGATAAATTATGAGTGTGGTAAATGAATGTGTTCTAGGAGTGTGAGATCCTTGAAATAGTATAATTTTTGATTTTCTTATGGTTGGAAGATCGTTTTACAAGCATAATGGGAATACTCCTTTTTTTAGGTACTTTTTTAGGTACTTTTTTAGGTACTTTTTCTTCTAGAAAGTATACCATAAGTGTTTTCTAATATTAAATGACAGAGCAGCCCGTTGATCCTTTACTGGAAATTTTTCCTATTTTTCAAAAATAACAGAAAAAAGCTCTTGCAAAAATAAGGGGAAAAAATTGCTTTAAAAAGTATTTCATTACAGCTTTTAAAGGCAATTAAAGTGCACCCATTGCTGATGGGAAGCCGATAACTGGTTAAACATGTATTCACTTGTTATGTCTCTCTAAAGAAATACTCTAACATCAAGCAATTAATCCCTTCCATCATAGTTTTAACCTCTTTCCTAGTTTAAATGTCAATGA